>NC_059198.1:55412261-55444761 GCF_020615455.1 Coregonus clupeaformis | reverse complement strand
TACATTTTATTTGTCACATACACGTGTTTAGAAGATGTTGTTGCGGGTGTAGCGAAATGTTTGTGCTTTTTAGCTCCGACAGTGCGGTAATATCTAACAAGTAATATCTAACAATTTCACAACATATACCCGATACACACAAATCTAAGAAAGAAATGGCATTAAGAAAGTATACATATATGGATGAGCGATGACAGAGCGGAGAGAGAGAGAGAGAGAGAGAGAGAGAGAGAGAGAGAGAGAGAGAGAGAGAGAGAGATAGAGAGCGAGCGGAGAGAGAGCGGAGAGAGAGAGAGAGAGAGAGAGAGAGACAGAGACAGAGACAGAGACAGAGACAGAGACAGAGAGAGAGAGAGAGAGAGGGGGGGGGTAGAGAGAGACAGAGCGAGAGAGAGAGAGAGAGAGAGAGAGAGAGAGAGAGAGAGAGAGAGAGAGAGAGAGAGACAGAGACAGAGACGGAGAGAGAGAGAGAGAGAGAGAAAGAGAGAGAGAGAGACAGAGACAGAGACAGAGACAGAGACAGAGACAGAGACAGAGACAGAGACGAGAGAGAGAGAGAGAGAGAGAGAGAGAGAGAGAGAGAGACAGAGACAGAGACAGAGACAGAGAGAGAGAGAGAGAGAGAGGGGGGGAGAGAGAGACAGAGAGAGAGAGAGAGAGAGAGAGAGAGAGAGAGAGAGAGAAAGAGAGAGAGACAGAGACAGAGACAGAGACAGAGAGAGAGAGAGAGAGAGAGAAAGAGAGAGAGAGAGACAGAGACAGAGACAGAGACAGAGACAGAGACAGAGAGAGAGAGAGAGAGAGAGAGAGAGAGAGAGAGAGAGAGAGAGAGAGAGAGAGAGAGAGAGAGAGAGAGAGAGAGAGAGAGAGAGAGAGATAGAGAGCGAGCGGAGAGAGAGCGGAGAGAGAGAGAGAGAGACAGAGACAGAGACAGAGACAGAGACAGAGAGAGAGAGAGAGAGAGGGGGGTAGAGAGAGACAGAGCGAGAGAGAGAGAGAGAGAGAGAGAGAGAGAGAGAGAGAGAAAGAGAGAGAGAGAGACAGAGACAGAGACAGAGACAGAGACAGAGACAGAGACAGAGACAGAGAGAGAGAGAGAGAGAGAGAGAGAGAAAGAGAGAGAGAGACACCACATCCACCACTCACACAACCCAGCAGACACCACATCCACCACCCACACAACCCAGCAGACACCACATCCACCACTCACACAACCCAGCAGACACCACATCCACCAACCACACAACCCAGCAGACACCACAACCACCACTCACACAACCCAGCAGACACCACATCCACCACCCACACAACCCAGCAGACACCACATCCACCACTCACACAACCCAGCAGACACCACATCCACCCCCCACACAACCCAGCAGACACCACATCCACCACTCACACATCCCAGACACCATAATCTCCAATCACACGACCACAGCAGCTACCACTGGTGTATACTGTGTGTAAAGAGGTAAAATCCAGTGTTATATTGATACGAGATGTGAATATCAGTTAATGACAGCACTTTCAATTTCTATTTTGTTATTTTACAAGCAATGCTATTTTTTATTACAAGGAATCTAACCATTAAAACACATTAAAAGTTCTTAACATTTAAAGAATCTGTTGTTGTGATACTTGAAAGTTAATGTGTTTAATGTTATGACTCCAAATGCTCAGAGCTGGCTCTTCCTGTATATATCTCATTGATAAAAGGCTTGTCTGAAACAGTAGATGAGACATTAGTGATATCATGAGGATACAATTATAAGATCTTATCCATTTCTCATGCTTCTCAAATGTAAGTTTCATCCCAACCACATTTGTCTCATGCAAGTCTCAATAATTAATGATATTTTTCATCTCCTTGTTCCTAAGGGGGCCTTAGGAAAAACAGATCAGATATAAGTGATCACTAAATGATACAAAATGGAGATCTCCCATATTTATTCAGAGATTAAGAAAAGACCGCTCTGAGCAAAATATTTCAATTGGGTCAATTCACAGTGGTTTCAGACACTGGCGTGAATCAGTTTCTCTGGACCCCCGGAAGTTCGGCCCCCCCTTAGCAATCCCACGGTGGTGAAATGTTCTAATGTTAAGCTTAACGCCTCGATCACACAAACAGCGTGGTTTTGCGTTTTGGTACACCAGAAGTACATTCATTTCCAATGGAACGCTGCATTGTGTGGTACATATGTTGGATGTATCGAACGTATGCGTCAAACTGCAAGCTAGACGGCTTGACAGAAATGGTAGCAGAAGGTGAATGTTGAACTTTTTGTTGCACACATATCCAGATGATACTGCTTACAATTTTGCGCAACGCTGCCGGTGTGATCAAGGCATTTCACGAAGCTGTACACCGTGTCGCAACGCTGCCGGTGTGATCAAGGCATTTCACGAAGCTGTACACCGTGTCGCAACGCTGCCGGTGTGATCAAGGCATTTCACGAAGCTGTACACCGTGTCGCAACGCTGCCGGTGTGATCAAGGCATTTCACGAAGCTGTACACCGTGTCGCAACGCTGCCGGTGTGATCAAGGCATTTCACGAAGCTGTACACCGTGTCGCAACGCTGCCGGTGTGATCAAGGCATTTCACGAGCTGTACACCGTGTCGCAACGCTGCCGGTGTGATCAAGGCATTTCACGAAGCTGTACACCGTGTCGCAACGCTGCGGTGTGATCAAGGCATTTCACGAAGCTGTACACCGTGTCGCAACGCTGCCGGTGTGATCAAGGCATTTCACGAAGCTGTACACCGTGTCGCAACGCTGCCGGTGTGATCAAGGCATTTCACGAAGCTGAACACCGTGTCGCAACGCTGCCGGTGTGATCAAGGCATTTCTCGAAGCTGTACACCGTGTCGCAACGCTGCCTGTGTGATCAAGGCATTTCACGAAGCTGTACACCGTGTCGCAACGCTGCCGGTGTGATCAAGGCATTTCACGAAGCTGTACACCGTGTCGCAACGCTGCCGGTGTGATCAAGGCATTTCACGAAGCTGTACACCGTGTCGCAACGCTGCCGGTGTGATCAAGGCATTTCACGAAGCTGTACATCGTCGCAACGCTGCCGGTGTGATCAAGGCATTTCACGGCTGTACACCGTGTCGCAACGCTGCCGGTGTGATCAAGGCATTTCACGAAGCTGTACACCGTGTCGCAACGCTGCCGGTGTGATCAAGGCATTTCACGAAGCTGTACACCGTGTCGCAACGCTGCCGGTGTGATCAAGGCATTTCACGAAGCTGTACACCGTGTCGCAACGCTGCCGGTGTGATCAAGGCATTTCACGAAGCTGTACACCGTGTCGCAACGCTGCCGGTGTGATCAAGGCATTTCACGAAGCTGTACACCGTGTCGCAATGCTGCCATTTTTAGTCTGCTGGCTGGTGGCAATAACGTCATTACTTGTTCAGTAATTAAAATTGTAAATTCAAACATTGCAGATTGTAAAATAAATATCTGATGCAACAGCAAAAAAATCAGCTATCAATCTATTTTTTTTTTTCTGAATATACAACCACCCTGTATATCCTACCTGAACCTGCATGCCGTGAGCCGTCCTCACGCTCTCTCCCAGCTTGGATAGAAAGTTGTTGTGCGTTAAACCAGTCTCTTAATGCCAAATAATACAGTCAGTCCACCCTCAAAACACTAGCTTACTAGGGATTGTTTCATTATGCAGTGTTCTATATATATAGTGCTATGAAAAAGTATTTGCCCCCTTTCTAATTGTCTCTACTTTTGAATGCAGCAAAACCATGATCGAAAACACACAATCAAGTCTACATGAAAATTGCTAAAAAGCAACAAATTGTAAGTTTTGGAATGGCCTAGTCAAAGTCCAGACCTAATCCCAATTGAGATGTTGTGGCAGGACTTGAAACGAGCAGATCATGCTTGAAAACCCACACGTCACTGAGTTAAAGCAGTTCTGCATGGAAGAGTGGGCCAAAATTCCTCCACAGCGACGTGAGAGACTGATCAACAACTACAGGAAGCATTTGGTTGGAGTCATTGCAGCTAAAGGTGGCACAACCAGTTATTGAGTGTAAAGGGGCAATTACTTTTTCACACAGGGGCATTGGGTGTTGCATAACTTTGTTTATGAAATAAATGAAATAAATATGTAATTGTTGTGTTATTTGTCCACTTATGTTCCCTTTATCTAATATTAGGTTTTGGTTGAAGATCTGATAACATTCAGTATCACAAATGTGCAAAAGTAGAGAAAATTAGAAAGGGGGCAAATGCTTTTTCATAGCACTGTAGCTATATACAGTATATAGCTACTATTTATATATGTTTAATACAAATACACATCAAATAGCCTAACAATGAGGGAAAAAGTAATTGGCTTGAGGATACATTCAGCCACATTCAGCCACTCTTTATTGTTGAACTCAGTGGGTTGTGTCTGGCTAATAGCCTATGCAAATGGGCAGCAACATGCAACGTAAATTAATAATAATATGCCATTTAGCAGACGCTTTTATCCAAAGCGACTTACAGTCATGCGTGCATACATTTTTTAAATGTTTTTGTGTATGGGTGGTCCCGGGGATCGAACCCACTACCCTGGCGTTACAAGCGCCGTGCTCTACCAGCTGAGCCACAGAACACAACTGTGAAGAGTTTTCACCAATATTAGTGTTGTAGCTGTTATTGCGAGACTCTGAAACCATTGGCATACCGGATGATCACATGATCAAATGAAATCCAACTTGAGAGACTCCCCTGGTAATCCTGAAGTCCTCCTTTTGTGTCTGTAGGTCCGACAACTTTCAACGGGGACATTCTGAAATAGCATTTTTGTCCCCCCCCCAGTTTTATCATTGGGAATGTGATACAAAACAGGGAAACCGAGTGCTTTAGGACCACGCGGACGCCTCCGAGCGGTCAGGTAGGCTGTTTGGAGTGTTTATCCGACTGGATAAAAATATTAAATAAGAATAATTATGTCCCCCCAACTTCTAAAACCAAAGTTGCGCCCCTGGTTTTCTATACTGAGTGTTGCCAAGCCAGACAGTCTTTCCTGAGACCTTGTGCATTCTACTGCATGTCCATTGCGCTGCACACAATTTTAACTTAGTCTTAAATGTTGCATGCCAAGATAAACCAGAGATAAAGGACTGTTGATACTTCAACCACACAACTCAATCGCCGGTTCACTAGTATAAAATAAATCGCAAACACCTTTTTTTTTTTTCCCTTAAGTCTTCAAGAACTGTTGTCTGCTAAAGATGATTAACTGTTTGCATCTGCCGATTTTATTGGCTGTCCAGTATCCAGACAACCTTTCCGCAGAGCTTCCTTTACAGTTAATCTCTTTCCGTAACTTGTTGAGGTCAGCAAATAAGGAGAATAAGTGACTCCATTAAAGATGAAAGATGTTACAGAACGGCTGTATTTGAAGCACTCCTCCCTTCTGCCCAGTTTCCCTGATGTTGCTACGGCAATCATGCTGTTCGCTGATATCACACTTTCAATCCGTTCATTTTTTTTTTTTTTTCACTTTGTCAGCCACGTTCCTGAAACTCCCAGAAATCAAAACCCTTAGCTTCCTAGTACACATGGAAATCAAAACCCTTAGCTTCCTAGTACACATGGAAATCAAAACCCTTAGCTTCCTAGTACACATGGAAATCAAAACCCTTAGCTTCCTAGTACACATGGAAATCAAAACCCTTAGCTTCCTAGTACACATGGAAATGAAAACCCTTAGCTTCCTAGTACACATGGAAATGAAAACCCTTAGCTTCCTAGTACACATGGAAATGAAAACCCTTAGCTTCCTAGTACACATGGAAATGAAAACCCTTAGCTTCCTAGTACACATGGAAATGAAAACCCTTAGCTTCCTAGTACACATGGAAATGAAAACCCTTAGCTTCCTAGTACACATGGAAATGAAAACCCTTAGCTTCCTAGTACACATGGAAATGAAAACCCTTAGCTTCCTAGTACACATGGAAATGAAAACCCTTAGCTTCCTAGTACACATGGAAATGAAAACCCTTAGCTTCCTAGTACACATGGAAATGAAAACCCTTAGCTTCCTAGTACACATGGAAATGAAAACCCTTAGCTTCCTAGTACACATGGAAATGAAAACCCTTAGCTTCCTAGTACACATGGAAATGAAAACCCTTAGCTTCCTAGTACACATGGAAATGAAAACCCTTAGCTTCCTAGTACACATGGAAATCAAAACCCTTAGCTTCCTAGTACACATGGAAATGAAAACCCTTAGCTTCCTAGTACACATGGAAATGAAAACCCTTAGCTTCCTAGTACACATGGAAATGAAAACCCTTAGCTTCCTAGTACACATGGAAATGAAAACCCTTAGCTTCCTAGTACACATGGAAATGAAAACCCTTAGCTTCCTAGTACACATGGAAATCAAAACCCTTAGCTTCCTAGTACACATGGAAATGAAAACCCTTAGCTTCCTAGTACACATGGAAATGAAAACCCTTAGCTTCCTAGTACACATGGAAATCAAAACCCTTAGCTTCCTAGTACACATGGAAATGAAAACCCTTAGCTTCCTAGTACACATGGAAATGAAAACCCTTAGCTTCCTAGTACACATGGAAATTAAAACCCTTAGCTTCCTAGTACACATGGAAATGAAAACCCTTAGCTTCCTAGTACACATGGAAATGAAAAAGGTTTAGGACTGACTTTAGAGGGTTTATTAAATTGAAAAAAATAACTAATAACAGTAGAGATAGATGACAGGCGCATGGGCCCCCAGATCATGTGATCATCTGGTATGCTAATAGTTTTCAGAATCTTGCAATAACGACTACTACGCTAATATTGGTGAAAACTCTTCACAGTTGTGTTCTGTGGGTGATACCCCATTTTATGGACCCAAGATCCATAGGATAATATGAATGTTCAATACACGTCCATAGGTAAAGCTGTACATTGCAATATGAATGTTCAATATGCACAATGTGCTGAATAGTGAGGTATTTCCCGAAGTTAAAGTTCCCTAATATGAGCTATGACCGCTAGTATTTGCGTAAACGTCAGAATTGTAATCTGTGGATGTCACTGAGTAGGCTGATTCCTGTTTAATCGACCCAAGATCCATAGGTAAGGCATGTAAGTATGCCCCAATGCAATCACAAAGTCTAATACATCCACAGTGAGATTTCAACAGACTTTTGATTTTTTGTGTCCAAAAAAAACTAATTATTGTCTTTTGTTTAGTTTATAGAATATGGAAGAGTATTAGGGCCAAGGGAAGAGAAAATATTGAATAAACAAAGCCAGGTGGTGGTACTTGGATTAGTTAGTTTTTTTGCACGATGGCAATATCTTGAAAATGAAGTTGAAATAACATTTTTGTGAATAAAGCGGCGATATTTCGAGAATAAAGTGACAATGTTTTGAGAATAAACTCAAAATTGTATTGTACATGTAGAATAAAAGCAAACATTTTGAGAATAAAGTCACAGTTTATATTTCAGGATTAAAGTATGCGATTAGGTTAATTGCATGTCTCCCTGGCTTTCTGTTGCCTTGCATGCCGCTGTTGAAACGCTCAAATTAGATGACTGGTGAAACTGTACTTTAGAATTGGATTTAGTAACTAGGAAATCCTTGCTCTTTTAGCACATAATAGCCATATTATTATAATTATTAGGACTTGGAAGAGAGATTATTTTCAGAGGAACCATGGTTACATACTGTAGGTAGAGACGGGCGGGTTGTAAATAAAATAAATTGGTCATTTAGCAGACGCTCTTATCCAGAGCGACTTACAGGAGCAATTAGGGTTAAGTGCCTTGCTCAAGAGCACATTGGCATATTTTTCACCTAGTCGGCTCGGGGATTAGAACCAGCGACTTTTCGGTTACTGGCACAACGCTCTTAACCACTAAGCTACCTGCCGCCCCGGTTGTGTGTGTATGGAGGTGTGTGTGTGTGTGTGTGTGTGTGTGTGTGTGTGTGTGTGTGTGTGTGTGTGTGTGTGTGTGTGTGTGTGTGTGTGTGTGTGTGTGTGTGTGTGTGTGTGTGTGTGTGTGTGTGTGTGTATGGAGGTGTGTGTGTGTGTGTGTGTGTGTGTGTGTGTGTGTGTGTGTGTGTGTGTGTGTGTGTGTGTATGGAGGTGTGTGTGTGTGTGTGTGGTAAAAAGTAGGGGAAAAACACAGAAATGGCTATCAATCTAATATACTAGTTCAAACAGGCGTCACGCTTATCAATCTAATGACCACATTTTTTTATTTATTTAACTAGGCAAGTCAGTTAAGAACAAATTCTTATTTACAATGACGGCCTACACCGGCCAAACCCGGACGACGCTGGGCCAACTGTGCGCCGCCCTATGGGACTCCCAATCACGGCCGGTTGTGATACAGCCTGGAATCGAAACAGGGGGTCTGTAGTGACGCCTCAAGCACTGAGATGCAGTGCCTTAGACCGCTGAGATGCAGTGCCTTAGACCGCTGAGATGCAGTGCCTTAGACCGCTGAGATGCAGTGCCTTAGACCACTGAGATGCAGTGCCTTAGACCGCTGAGATGCAGTGCCTTAGACCGCTGAGATGCAGTGCCTTAGACCGCTGAGATGCAGTGCCTTAGACCGCTGAGACGCAGTGCCTTAGACCGCTGAGATGCAGTGCCTTAGACCGCTGAGATGCAGTGCCTTAGACCGCTGAGATGCAGTGCCTTAGACCGCTGAGATGCAATGCCTTAGACCGCTGAGATGCAGTGCCTTAGACCGCTGAGATGCAATGCCTTAGACCGCTGAGATGCAGTGCCTTAGGCCGCTGCGCCACTCGGTCTGTAGTGACGCCTCAAGCACTGAGATGCAGTGCCTTAGACCGCTGAGATGCAGTGCCTTAGACCGCTGAAATGCAGTGCCTTAGACCGCTGAGATGCAGTGCCTTAGACCGCTGAGATGCAGTGCCTTAGACCGCTGAGATGCAGTGCCTTAGACCGCTGAGATGCAGTGCCTTAGACCGCTGAGATGCAGTGCCTTAGACCGCTGAGATGCAGTGCCTTAGACCGCTGAGATGCAGTGCCTTAGACCGCTGTGATGCAGTGACCTTAGACCGCTGTGATGCAGTGACCTTAGACCACTGCGCCACTAATAACTAGCTCACGCACACACTGAGTTTCCCCTGGCAATTTCAGACAATAGGCATACACTATACTAATGGCCATAGTACTTTATGAGCACAAACCAAAAACATTTTTTGGCACTGTCACTGTATGCAAAGAAAAATAGGGTTGAGTCCCTGTCATTCTGCCCTTCCGAATTGGCTACAGCGTTCTGCTGCGTAGCGTTCTGCTGCGTAGCGTTCTGCTGCACAGCGTTCTGCTGCGTAGCGTTCTGCAGCGTAGCGTTCTGCTGCGTAGCCTAGGACAACACTTTACAAAAAAAGCTGTACATGAAGTAATCTATTAATGACCTTATCCATGGTGCTTTACTATGGGTAGTATTTCCCACAAATGGCAACCATTCTTCCAAGGACCATAGGCTAGTTTGTAAGCACACTCTAATGATCTTGGGATCCTGGAGACCGGTGGCTATGTGTGCGTATGTCCCATGTCAAGCTGCTCTCCAGATTCGCTAACAACACTGCCATTTTGTAGGCTAATCGTACGTTACAGTGGGCAAGTTATAAAGTAAGTTATAAGCCTATCTAACGTCTGTGGGAGGAATGAACAATGAAGCAAGGGTTTTACGCAAACGTGTCTGTGGGAGGAGAGGCAACTCAAGGACCACTCCTGCAAAGCGCAAAAGCAGCTAATCTGAGCCGCTGTTTGAATATATTCATGGGTGGATTCTCCCTTTCTAGTATTAATCACTGATCTAAATATGCAGTAGGCCTATTAGAAACATGATGATAGGCTGTGTGTTACTAGTGTGTAACTAGAGCGTTGTGCCAGTAACCGAAAGGTTGCTGATTCTAATCCCAGAGCCGACTAGGTGAAAAATCTGTCAATGTGCCCTTGAGCAAGGCACTTAACCCTAATTGCTCTGGATAAGAGCGTCTGCTAAAATGTAAAATGTAAATGGGTAACTTCCCCGACCTGTAATTCACGTTAAGACCACAAGATGTCCAAATTATTTCCCAAACCCTTTCCCTGGCTGCCACTGCTCTTGCTCAACCAAAAATGTCCTCTGTGTCATCATAACTTTTGGAGATATTTCAACAAAATGATTTTGTGATAAGTTGATCAAATTTTTAAAATTTTTGAAAAAGTTGTAGCTATAGTCCAATGAAGTTAGATCTATAGATTAATATATATATATATTTTTGAGTAAAATAGTAATATGTTGGATGAGTGTGTTGGCAGGAACTCCACATTCAATGCTAACTAGCATAAGCTGCTAGCAGTGCTAGCTAGCAACCTTACTACAAGATTGTCTGAGGTAAAATACATTAAAAAAGATAACATAACTTAATTGCAGTTGTAAATGTTTCCACTAGTGACTGATAGCTTTACAGTTAACAGTTAAGTTAGCCGTTTAGATATTTTACACAGCATTTTATGTAATATAGCTAGATAGCTAGCTACGTTTTTAAGACAGAGCTTTTAAATTGGCACCTCTCCCCCCTGCAGGTTAATAATAATACTTTGAGTCAGGTGTTTTGAAATAATCTGACTTGTTTTAAGGTACAGAGTTCTGTGTGGGGTAGTTAAGGTTAGGGGCCATCTGTTAGATTAGGGGTTAGGGAGGGTTTTGGATAAGGGTTAGGGGCCATTTGTTAGATTAAAGGTCAGGGCTTAGGTTAAGGGTCAGTTCCTTACAGTTCCTAATATTATTTCATGTTTTTTATTTTCAGATGAGAACATACAAGAAGAAAACAGACTGTGGAAGCTATTCGGCTCTCAGGTGATACAGCATGCCGTGAAGGCAATAGAAAATGGGCAGACCTTAAAGGGGGGGGGGGTTGCCATGGTGTTCTACATTCCACCGAGAACCCTGACGTCACCACAGAGGAAAGGGGGTGAAAAATGAGCCAAATGAGTGGGGCCCCAGTCTTCTCTTCCACCGATGAAAGTGACCTCATCAACCACATTCAACAAAACGGAAAGAGCATTATTTGGCCTAACATCATGGGACATGAGAAGACTCGCTTTCGATCCGGCTTAGAGGATGGGAATCAAGCACAGGTTCAACAAAGGAAAGGGGCGTGGAGGGGTGGATTGGTTCAGTGACTTCATGAAGCGCAATCATTAACTGTCAGTTCTAGTATCGCAAGCGACCAGTCTTGCGAGGGCCACGGGCTTTAAAAAGTTTTAAGGTTGACCAGTCTTTTACAGCCTACGAGGACGTTTTGAACAGCGTCAGGGACATCGGGCAAATTTTGTGACCTATGTACAAATTAGAATTGTGCAATAGCATGGCATAAGAGATGCAACATCAATGTTACACTGAATTAGTTATCTTATGATTTATTGTTATTAAATGTTATATTCCAATGTTATTTAATGTTATTAGTTATATTCCATTCCAATATTATATTCCAATGAAAACCTTTTGCTCCTGAATGTCATTTTAAAGACTAATGGGATTTAAAATCTTGCATTATTCAAATAATATTTAGTGTAATTGTACATAATGGAACAACAAAGAAAGTCACCCCTTTCTAAAAACATCATTTCATGAAATAACAAAAAAAAAAGTGTAAAACGTAGCCATTTATTCGCCTAAGCATGACCTTCATCCACACACCAATTATTTTCCCAAAGTTGCTTTTTTGTGTCAGCAATTAGACATTGTTCTTAGGGGGGCTAGTCACCCCCTAGTACCCTGTATAAATACATCATCACTGATCTGACATGACTTGGTTGGTAGCCTAGCATAACATCTCCTTTTACTATCCATATATCTGTCTTCAAGGAAGATGTATAGGTTATCCCAAAACATTATAGGCTGTTCGTCTTTATTAAGTTATACCAGTCATTTAAACTACCACTTGATTACCATATAGAGGCTAGTGGCTAGACCGGTTAGGTTATAAAAATGGAACGTACAATTTGCTGTCTCAGACGGGGCTTTAGCCAAACCCCTGCCCCCCTGCACCCCCCTGCCCCCTGCCCCCCTGCCCCCTGCCCCCTGCACCCCCCTGCCCCCCTGCCCCCCTGCCCCCCTGCACCCCCCTGCCCCCCTGCCCCCCTGCCCCCCTGCCCCCTGCATCCCCCCTGCCCCCTGCCCCCCTGCCCCCTGCACCCCCCTGCCCCCCTGCCCCCTGCCCCCTGCCCCCTGCACCCCCCTGCCCCCCCTGCCCCCCTGCCCCCCTGCACCCCCCTGCCCCCTGCCCCCTGCCCCCTGCCCCCTGCACCCCCCTGCCCCCTGCCCCCCTGCCCCCCTGCACCCCCCTGCCCCCTGCACCCCCCTGCCCCCCCTGCCCCCCTGCCCCCTGCCCCCCTGCCCCCTGCCCCCCTGCACCCCCCTGCCCCCCTGCCCCCTGCCCCCTGCACCCCCCTGCCCCCCTGCCCCCTGCCCCCTGCCCCCTGCCCCCTGCCCCCTGCACCCCCCTGCCCCCTGCCCCCTGCCCCCTGCCCCCTGCCCCCTGCCCCCCTGCCCCCCTGCACCCCCTGCCCCCTGCCCCCTGCCCCCTGCACCCCCCTGCCCCCCTGCACCCCCCTGCCCCCTGCCCCCTGCCCCCTGCCCCCTGCCCCCTGCCCCCTGCACCCCCCCCCCTGCCCCCCTGCCCCCCTGCCCCCCTGCACCCCCTGCCCCCCTGCCCCCCTGCCCCCTGCCCCCCTGCACCCCCCTGCCCCCCTGCCCCCTGCCCCCCTGCCCCCTGCCCCCCTGCCCCCTGCCCCCCTGCCCCCCTGCCCCGTGACTATACAAGGTCCGTGACAGTGGTTTGGGGGCAGCCCATGAGCCCGTCAGGGACACATTATCCGTCTACACGCAATCCGTGACTTACATTCACAAGATAATAATTATAGGCCTATGAGGTTACTTCATTGGAGGTCAACATTAAACACCAGCCTAGCTGTTATTCTCTCTAATACTATGCTGTTACTCTCTCTAATACTATGCTGTTACTCTCTCTAATACTATGCTGTTACTCTCTCTAATACTATGCTGTTACTCTCTCTAATACTATGCTGTTACTCTCTCTAATACTATGCTGTTACTCTCTCTAATATTATGCTGCTACTCTCTCTAATATTATGCTGTTACTCTCTCTAATACTACGCTGTTACTCTCTCTAATACTACACGGTTACTCTCTCTAATATTATGCTGTTACTCTCTCAAATACTATGCTGTTACTCTCTCTAATACTACACGGTTACTCTCTCTAATACTATGCTGTTACTCTCTCTAATACTATGCTGTTACTCTCTCTAATACTACACTGTTACTCTCTCTAATACTATGCTGTTACTCTCTCTAATACTATGCTGTTACTCTCTCTAATACTACACTGTTACTCTCTCTAATACTACACTGTTACTCTCTCTAATACTATGCTGTTACTCTCTCTAATACTATGCTGTTACTCTCTCTAATACTATGGAAGATGTTGGCATATGCAGGGTTTGAGGATAACGTTGTAGCGAATTCGAAGGACTCCATGACAGGCACTGATGCACGCAACTCATGTCTCTTCACAGTCTGACAATGCACCATGGCGTTTAGATTTGTTATCGTTTTGGGGATACCGCAGTGCAGTGACGCCTGTTTGAACCAGTGTGATATTCTGTTACAAACGGAATGATTCTGAACCCCCCTGGTAATGAAAGCTCATCTCAGGAATTCAACAGGGACATCAAAACATAGAAACCGCCAACTCCAAATAGAAGCCCCATAGATCGAATGTGAAATGTGCACATAATCATTGGCATTGCTTAATACGAGCGTTTAGACATTACAGGTGTGTTTAGGGTATTTGTAAAGGACACAGCCCATTACTTGCACCAAGTTTTCATTATACCATGTGCGAATACTATAGTAGATTTATTTATATTTTTACGTTCCATAATTCTCTACTATTTCTATATTTAACCTCAATCATTGATGTCATTGATATAAAAGGAAAATCTATGGTGACTCTACTAGTGGGAGGAAGGATGTGGCAATGGAATGGAATGGGTTGAAATGGTATGGGTGGAACAGGAAATAGAATGTGTAGAACAGGAAATGGAATGGGTGGATATGGAAATGGAATGGGTGGATCTGGAATGGTTGGAAATTGAATGAGTGGAAATAGAAATGGAATGGGTGGATGGATGGGTGGAACTGTAAATGGGACGGATGGAACTGTAAATGGAATGGGTGGAACAGGAAATGGAATGGGTGGAACTGTAAATGGAATGGGTGGAACAGGAAATGGTATGGGTGGAACAGGAAATAGAATGTGTAGAACAGGAAATGGAATGGGTGGATATGGAAATGGAATGGGTGGATCTGGAATGGTTGGAAATTGAATGAGTGGAAATAGAAATGGAATGGGTGGATGGATGGGTGGAACTGTAAATGGGACGGATGGAACTGTAAATGGAATGGGTGGAACAGGAAATGGAATGGGTGGAACTGTAAATGGAATGGGTGGAACAGGAAATGGTATGGGTGGAACAGGAAATAGAATGTGTAGAACAGGAAATGGAATGGGTGGATATGGAAATGGAATGGGTGGATCTGGAATGGTTGGAAATTGAATGAGTGGAAATAGAAATGGAATGGGTGGATGGATGGGTGGAACTGTAAATGGGACGGATGGAACTGTAAATGGAATGGGTGGAACAGGAAATGGAATGGGTGGAACTGGAAATGGAATGGGTGGAACAGGAAGTGAAATGGGTGGAATGGAAATGGAATGGGTGGAAATGGAATAGATGGAATTAGAAATGGGCAGACATTTTACTAAATGACTTGTTGGAACGGTGGCATCCTATGACGGTGCCACGTCGAAAGTCACTGAGATCTTCAGTAAGGCCATTCTACTGCCAATGTTTGTCCATGGAGATTGCATGGCTGTGTGCTCGATTTTATACACCTGTCAGCAACGGAGTGGCTGAAATAGCCAAATTCACCAATTTGAAGGGGTGTCAACATACTTTTGTATATATAGTGTATGTCCATAACATAGTCTACAGTAACTAAAGATACAGTATTTCATCATATCTATTATTATAACACCTGCTGCTATTAATATTAATATTGCACTTCCCAGTTTCTCTCCTCCTGTTCTGTATATACCATACAGTACTGTATATCATTTACTGCAACACCTCACAGCTATTTAGACAGTAATTCAGCAGAGAAGCTTTTGGACTACATACAGTAACACGGGAGAAAATGTTCTGCTGCAGCTGTAGATTGCCAATAACATACGCTACATTATCCCAGACCATTAACAGCATCATGTCAATAACATACGCTACATTATCCCAGACCATAAACAGCATCGTGTCAATAACATACGCTACATTATCCCAGACCATATACAGCATCATGCCAATAACATACGCTTCATTATCCCCAGACCATTAACAGCATCATGTCAATAACATACACTACATTATCCCAGACCATATACAGCATCATGTCAATAACATACACAACAGTATGGCCGTAGTCCCGTGTGTAGCTCAGTTGGTAAAGCATGGCTCTTGCAATGCCAGGGTTGTGGGTTCGATTCCCACGGTGGACCAGTTTGAAAATGTATGCACTCTCTACTGTAAATCTCACTGGATAAGAGATTCTGCTAAATGACTCACTACTGTAAGTCTCTCTGGATAAGAGATTCTGATAAATGACTCACTACTGTAAGTCTCTCTGGATAAGAGATTCTGATAAATGACTCACTACTGTAAGTCTCTCTAGATAAGAGATTCTGCTAAATGACTCATTACTGTAAAACTCTCTGGATAAGAGCGTCTGGTAAATGATGTATCCCTTAAGAGACCATGTACTGTTATGTACCTGCTGTACTGAACAGAATTGTCCCACTGGGCAAAAACTGGTTGAATCAACCTTGTTTCCATGTAATTTCAACAACAAAAATTATATTTGATGACGTTGAATCAACTTGGCAAACTGATTGGCTTTGCAAAATGTCATCAACGTAAGGGAATTTTGTATATTTTTTTTACCCAACTTTTTACCTAAATCCAATGACATGGTGACATTTGTTGTTGATTTCACGTTGAGTTCATGTTAGTTGACAACTCAACCAAATGTAAATCAAAACTAGACGTTGAACTGACGTCTGTGCCAGCAGCTATGTAACCCTGACCTGTTCACCGGACGTGCTGCCTCGTCCCAGACCTGCTGTTTCGACCCCCCCCCCTCTCTCTCTCTCTCTCTCTCTCTCTCTCTCTCTCTCTCTCTCTCTACCGCACCTGCTGTCCCGACCTCTGAATGCTCGGCTATGAAAAGCCAACTGACATTTACTCCAGAGGTGCTGACCTGTTGCACCCTCTACAACCACTTATTTATTATTATTTGATTATTATTTGACCCTGCTGGTCATCTATGAACGTTTGAAAATCTTGAAGAACGATCTGGCCGTAATGGCCATGTACTCTTATAATCTCCACCCGGCACAGCCAGAAGAGGACTGGCCACCCCTCAGAGCCTGGTTCCTCTCTAGGTTTCTTCCTAGGTTTCCTGCCTTTCTAGGGAGTCTTTCCTAGTCAATGTGCTTCTACATCTGCATTGCTTGCTGTTTGAGGGTTTTAGACTGGGTCTCTGTATAAGCACTTTGTGACATCTGCTGATGTAAGAAGGGCTTTATGAAACCATTTGATTTGAGTGGGGTGACTCTGCTGCTGCTTTCCTGTTCCTCACTTCCTGCTGCAGAACAGAGGACATGGGGGGGCCTGTAATTGACAGAGGCCAGTAATCAGACGGCCTGCTGCCGTAATGAGGTAGAAATATTATTAAACAGTATGTCCTCTGCTTTGATCCACAGCACCACGTTAGACGATGCTGATCACAGGCATGTTAATGGAAAGGGGTATTAATAAAGGCATGTTAATGGGGACGGGGTATTAATACAGGCATGTTAATGGGGACGGGGTATTAATACAGGCATGTTAATGGAAAGGGGTATTAAAATAGGCATGTTAATGGGATGACTGAAGAGAAGAGCTACCGCTAATGTAGCGATCTAACACAAGACAAGGAGCCGGATGGACTCCTGTCACGCCCTGGCTCTGGGGACTCTAATATGTTGAGCCGGATGGACTCCTGTCACGCCCTGGCTCTGGGGACTCTAATATGTTGAGCCGGATGGACTCCTGTCACGCCCTGGCTCTGGGGACTCTAATATGTTGAGCCGGATGGACTCCTGTCACGCCCTGGCTCTGGGGACTCTAATATGTTGAGCCGGATGGACCCCTCTCTCTCTGGATTATATACGAACCCTGGAGAGGAGGCTACTGAGGCATTGACTATTCCGTTTATAAGGCTCTACTTTGGACTCTCATAGTAGTTTAGTAGTAATAGGATTCTGGGATATAGAGTATTCTCTGGGAATAGGATTCTGGGATATAGAGTATTCTCTGGGAATAGGATTCTGGGATATAGAGTATTCTCTGGGAATAGGATTCTGGGATATAGAGTATTCTCTGGGAATAGGATTCTAACTCTGCCAGTCCCAATCTGCTGAGGTCGATGGCTGGCTGTGAGTAGAGAAGAGAAAGTTGTTGCTGGGTAAGCAGTCCATCCATTATGCTGTGGTACTAGGAGAGATCTTCAGAGAACACGTAAAGGTTTAACCAGTGGACCAGGGTCACAACTGTTCATCAAGCTGATGAAGAACTCAATCTGAGTAATTAAATGTTTCTCTTTCTCCTTCGACTGAGGAAAGGCACGCGGGTGTACAGCATGAACACACTCACACACACACACACGCACGCACGCACACACACACACACACACACACACACACACACACACACACACACACACACACACACACACACACACACACACACACACACACACACACACGCAAACTCACGCCAACACCCACACAAGCAAACACACACACGCAAACACACACACACGCAAACACACGCAGACACACACAAACACACACACACACACGCAAACACACGCAAAGACACGCAAAGACACGCAAACACAGACACACACACAGCCCTGCTGTAGAGCACTGCTCAGTGCATACAGGCTAAGGAAATATAATACATAATGAAGCACAGCAAGACACACATGCTCATGTATCCTGGAATATTTACTGTGATTCAATGAAATTGGCTCTCTGTATGTAGGGTTAAATGGGTCACTGCTTGTTGTGCAGTCAAGTGGTGAAGCTATCCACTGCTGGAGCGAACAGACTCGACATGCAACTGGCAACACAGTGCTGTCATGATCAGACTAAACATCACAGTGCTGTCATAATCAGACTAAACATCACAGTGCTGTCATAATCAGACTAAACATCACAGTGCTGTCACAATCAGACTAAACATCACAGTGCTGTCACAATCAGACTAAACATCACAGTGCTGTCACAATCAGACTAAACATCACAGTGCTGTCACAATCAGACTAAACATGACTTGTAATACACCGCTGTCAATTGCCATATAATCAGAGCTCGTACCCTCGTCTTCTAAAAGCATGCTCCTGCTGATTGGCCCACAATTCATCCGACTACGGCTAGCGACAACGAACAGTTACGATCATGCAATCTATTCATTACATAGTGCATTAGTCTTGAACAGGGCTCACAGGGTGCTGGTCAAAATAAGTGCACTATATAGGGAATAGGGTGCCATTCTCTGGTCTAAAGTAGTGCACTATATAGAGAATAGGGTGCCATTCTCTGGTCTAAAGTAGTGCACTATATAGGGAATAGGAAGACATTCTCTGGTCTAAAGTAGTGCACTATATAGGGAATAGGGTGCCATTCTCTGGTCTAAAGTAGTGCACTATATAGGGAATAAGGTGCCATTCTCTGGTCTAAAGTAGTGCACTATATAGGGAATAGGAAGACATTCTCTGGTCTAAAGTAGTGCACTATATAGGGAATAGGGTGCCATTCTCTGGTCTAAAGTAGTGCACTATATAGGGAATAGGGTGCCATTCTCTGGTCTAAAGTAGTGCACTATATAGGGAATAGGGTGCCATTCTCTGGTCTAAAGTAGTGCACTATATAGGGAATATAACTAACTAAGGGCAAGCAGAGTGAGATGGGTGATGGTTGTTGTATAATTGCTAAGAGTGGGGGGAATGTGATGGTTGTTGTGTAATTACCAAGAGCAGGAAGAGTGATGGTTGATGTATAATTACTAAGATCAGGCAGAGTGTGATGGTCGCTTTATACTTTTCATATTTTCATAATTGATAAACAATGTTTCAAAAAATCTGCCGCAAATCCGGTGTTTCTATGTCAAATGGTTTTGTAATATTTCAGTATTCTGTGATGTATAGAAAGTGTCATATTGGGATGCAAACTCAAAATGTGGGCGGTGTATACTTTTGTTTCAAAGTAGATTTGTTGAAGACTACCAAGAAACACTCTGTGTGACCCTGATTTAGCCCGCTGCAGTAAAATGTTAAAGGCAGTGTGAATAATTAATAGGAATGGCCAGCGATGCTGTGGATTATCCAGGTCAGTGGCTTCCCAAACTGTGGGGCGCACCCCTAGGGAGGGAGCACACGTTTATTTAAAAAATTGTTTTAAGAAACTCACTCCGACTTTAAATGACGCTTGAACGTTGTAACAGTATAATGGAGAAGGGGTAGTGAATAATCAGTTCCTCTGGTCATGTTAGCCACCCACCCTGTCTCTCTCCTCTCCTCCACTCATCCTGTCTGTCCGTCTGTCTGTCCTCTCCTCTCCTCCACCCACCCTCTCTCTCTCCTCCACCCTCTCTCCTCTCCTCCACCCACCCTCTCTCCTCTCCTCCACCCACCCTCTCTCCTCTCCTCCACCCACCCTCTCTCTCTCCTCCACCCACCCCTCTCTCTCTCCTCCACCCACCCTCTCTCCTCTCCTCCACCCACCCTCTCTCCTCTCCTCCACCCACCCTCTCTCCTCTCCTCCACCCACCCTCTCTCCTCTCCTCCACCCACCCTCTCTCCTCTCCTCCACCCACCCTCTCTCCTCTCCTCCACCCACCCTCTCTCTCTCCTCCACCCACCCTCTCTCCTCTCCTCCACCCACCCTCTCTCTCTCCTCCACCCACCCTCTCTCCTCTCCTCCACCCACCCTCTCTCTCCCTCCACCAACCTCTCTCTCCTCTCCTCCACCCACCCTCTCTCTCTCCTCCACCCACCCTCTCTCCTCTCCTCCACCCACCCTCTCTCTCTCCTCCACCCACCCTCTCTCCTCTCCTCCACCCACCCTCTCTCCTCTCCTCCACCCACCCTCTCTCCTCCACCCACCCCTCTCTCCTCTCCTCCACCCACCTCTCTCCTCTCCTCCACCCACCCTCTCCTCTCCTCCACCCACCCTCTCTCCTCTCCTCCACCCACCCTCTCTCTCTCCCTCCACCCACCCTCTCTCCTCTCCTCCACCCACCCTCTCTCCTCCACCCACCCTCTCTCCTCTCCTCCACCCACCCTCTCTCCTCTCCTCCACCCACCCTCTCTCCTCTCCTCCACCCACCCTCTCTCCTCTCCTCCACCCACCCTCTCGACTCTCCTCTCCTCAACCCACCCACCCTGTCTCTCCTCTCCTCCACCCACCCTCTCTCCTCTCCTCCACCCACCCTCTCTCCTCTCCTCCACCCACCCCTCTCTCCTCTCCTCCACACACCCTCTCTCTCTCCTCCCCCCACCCTCTCTCCTCTCCTCCACCCACCCTCTCTCTCTCCTCCTCCCACCCACCCTGTCTCTCCTCACCTCCACTCACCCTCTCTCTCTCCTCCACCCACCCTCTCTCCTCTCCTCCACCCACCCTCTCTCTCTCCTCCACCCACCCACCCTGTCTCTCCTCATCTCCACTCAACCTCTCTCTCTCCTCCACCCACCCTCCTCCTCTCCTCTCCTCCACCCACCCTCTCTCTCTCCTCCACCCACCCACCCTGTCTCTCCTCACCTCCACTCACCCTCTCTCTCTCCTCCACCCACCCTCTCTCCTCTCCTCCACCCACCCTCTCTCTCTCCTCCACCCACCCTCTCTCCTCTCCTCCACCCACCCTCTCTCCTCTCCTCCACACACCTCTCTCTCTCCTCCACCCACCCTCTCTCCTCTCCTCCACCCACCCTCTCGACCTCTCCTCTCCTCCACCCACCCACCCTGTCTCTCCTCACCTCCACTCACCCTCTCTCCTCTCCTCCACCCACCCTCTCTCTCTCCTCCACCCACCCACCCTGTCTCTCCTCACCTCCACTCACCCTCTCTCTCTCCTCCACCCACCCTCTCTCCTCTCCTCCACACACTCTCTCTCTCTCCTCCACCCACCCACCCTGTCTCTCCTCACCTCCACTCACCCTCTCTCTCTCCTCCACCCAGCCTCTCTCCTCTCCTCCACACACCCTCTCTCTCTCCTCCACTCACCCTCTCTCTCCTCCACCCACTCTCTCTCCTCTCCTCCACACACCCTCTCTCTCTCCTCCACCCACCCACCCTGTCTCTCCTCACCTCCACTCACCCTCTCTCTCTCCTCCACCCACCCTCTCTCTCTCCTCCACCCACCCTCTCTCCTCTCCTCCACACACCCTCTCTCTCTCCTCCACTCACCCTCTCTCTCTCCTCCACCCACCCTCTCTCCTCTCCCTCCACACACCCTCTCTCTCTCCTCCACCCACCCACCCTGTCTCTCCTCTCCTCCACACACCCTCTCTCCTCTCCTCCACCCACCCTCTCTCCTCTCCTCCACCCACCCTCTCTCTCTCCTCCACCCACCCTCTCTCTCTCCTCCACCCACCCTCTCTCCTCTCCACCCTGTTGTCTGTCTGTCTGTCCTCTCCTCTGAATGTAAAGCCCAGTAGTGATTTCTGCGTTTCACTATGAATGATGAGAAGAGAGGACAGACTAATGTAAACCAATTATAGGAATTACTCGGAGGAGAACCACTGCACCTAGATATTAAAAACCAATTATAGAAATTACTCGGAGGAGAACCACTGCACCTAGATATTAAAAACCAATTATAGAAATTACTCGGAGGAGAACCACTGCACCTAGATATTAAAAACCAATTAGAGGAATTACTCGGAGGAGAACCACTGCACCTAGATATTAAAAACCAATTAGAGGAATTACTCGGAGGAGAACCACTGCACCTAGATTTTTAAAACCAATTAGAGGAATTACTCGGAGGAGAACCACTGCACCTAGATATTAAAAACCAATTAGAGGAATTACTCGGAGGAGAACCACTGCACCTAGATATTAAAAAACAATTAAGACCTGCATATCAAGGAGGAGGGTCTGGAACAAATCTGGCATCAAATCCCCTCAGATGTTTAGTGAACACAAATTAAGGTCAACTTTGTGGTGATATCTACATAGGGTTATTACTATAGGGTATTAGGGTTATTTGCTCCCATTCCTGTGTTTCCATTCCATATTGAAATAACTTCAACAAGTAATTAATTACTATGCTATATATGGAGTCTAGTACTGTAAACATCTGAGCAGAATGATATAATTATACAACTGATCCATTGTCATTTCTACCAACATCTCTAGCAACTGATGGCCACACACGCACAACCACACAAGCACAACCACACACGCACAACCACACAAGCACAACCACACAAGCACAACCACACACGCACAACCACACACGCACAACCACGCACACACAACCACGCACACACAACCACACACACACAACCACACACACACAACCACACACGCACAACCACACACACACAACCACACACACACAACCACACACGCACAACCACACACACACAACCACGCACACACAACCACGCACACACAACCACACACACACAACCACACACACACAACCACACACGCACAACCACACACACACAACCACACACACACAACCACACACACACAACCACACACGCACAACCACACACACACAACCACGCACACACAACCACACACGCACAACCACGCACACACAACCACGCACACACAACCACACACACACAAGCGCGTGCGCACACACACTCATAAGAATAGTTCCATTGATCAAACAGCTGAGGCATTATACAGGGTAATGAAATGCAACCCAGGAGCATCACTTTGTTTAGTCATAAAAAAAAAAAAAAGAGAGAGGGAGTCAGGGAGAGAGATAGAGAGGCAAGAGAGAGAGGCAGGGAGGGAGGGAGAGAGAGAGAGAGAAAGGAAGGAGGGAGAGAGGCAGGGAGAGCGGGAGGCAAGGAAGGAAAGAGGGGGAGAGGGGGAGGCAGGGAGGGAGAAGAGAGAGGCAGGGAGAGAGGGGGAGAGACAGGGAGAGGGAGAGAGGCAGGGAGAGATAGAGAGAGAGAGAGAGAGAGAGAGAGAGAGAGAGAGAGAGAGAGAGAGAGAGAGAGAGAGAGAGAGAGAGAGAGAGAGAGAGAGAGAGAGAGAGAGTTGCCATGTTATCTCATTGTTTGTTTCTCCACACTTCCTCCTCCTATTAAGTGATTAGTGTTCTAACCACACAGCATTTAAAGCTTGTGATTCATCAACAAGACTTAAATACAGTTTGAAATGGGAACGGGCCGGCTCTATAACCCCAGGGTAAAATAAAATCTCTTTACGTAACGCTACTCCGTAGGTGTTGCAAAATAAAACCTTAATCAGGGAAGCATATTAACATCTCATTGAGAGTATGTGAGGTCAGGTGAAACTTTTGGTACCGATGAGTGTGTAAAGAAGCTCAGAACTCTGTGAAGGAGATGTGAAAAGATTCCAATATAACGTTCAGCACTCCACACATAGAGGATAGAAGAGGAGAGAGAGAGAGAGAGAGAGAGAGAGAGAGAGAGAGAGAGAGAGAGAGAGGGGGGGAGAGAGAGAGAGAGAGAGAGAGGGGGGGAGAGAGAGAGAGAGAGAGAGAGAGGGGGAGAGAGAGAGAGAGAGAGAGAGAGAGAGAGAGAGAGGGGGAGAGAGATAGAGAGAGAGAGAAAGGGGGTTGAGAGAGAGAGAGAGAGAGAGAGAGAGATAGGTGGGGGGAGAGAGAGGGGGGAGAGAGAGAGTGCGACGGGCCATGACCATCTGGGTAGAGGCTGAGTGGTTAGGGTTGGAGGAAAGGGAGACAGAAAAGGAAACAAAGTATTGATCAGAGATCTGGAGGTTGCAGTGAGATTAGTAGGAGAACAGCCTCTAGTAAAGATGAAGTCAAGCATATTGCCTATCTTGTGAGTGAGAGGGTTCTGGGAAAGGGTGAGCTTAAAAGAGGCAAGGAAGGGAAAGCAATCCTGTCGAGCCAAGCGGGGAAAGGCTGCCCAATGTAAAAGTTCCAAGACCAGTCAGAAATGTACAGCTAACCCTACGCCAATGACACCGGTGGATCTCAACACTGAACTTGGGTCAACGTAAAGTAGCAATGATGTCCTTCGCCACCGTCGTCTTACGGCAAATATCTCGAACCAGTCATGACTCATGACTATTCTACAAAAACAATAGATCATTTTTCAAGTTTCTTTCATGTGAATTTCTTAGTTACATCATTGTATAACTAGCAAATGAGTTTTGATGTTGAGGGTGCAGTATTTATGAAGTTTGGCAATGATTACGAAAACTAGCATAGTTCAGCTAGCCAGATACTAAGGGAAAACGGGAGGAAATTAGCTTGGGCCTAGCTGGCACACATGCGCACTAGGATACTTCAGGAGACAGATTTTAGTTTTTATACCCTGATATCCCAAAAAGTTTGATTAAACAATTCAGAGACTGAAATGAATTCATCAGATGACTTACAGTGCCTTCAGAAAGTATTCAGACCCCTTGACTTCAATTTATTTCCCCACTGGCCTACACACAACACCCCATAATGTCAAGGTGGAATTATGTTTATCAACTTTTTTACAAATTAGTTAAAAATAGTAAAGATGTATTCAACCCCTTAAACTCTTTGTTATTAAGGCCAAAGAGTTCCATCTTGGTTTCATCAGACCAGAGAATCTTGTTTCTCATGGTCTGAGAGTCTTTAGGTGCCTTTAGGTGCAAACTCCAAGCAGGCTGTCATGTGCCTTTTACTGAGGAGTGGCTTCCGTCTGGCCACTCTACCATAAAGGCCTGATTGGTGGAGTGCTGCAGAGATGGTTGTCCTTCTGGAAAGTTCTCCCATCTCCACAGAGGAACTCTAGAGCTCTGTCAGAGTGACCATCTGGTTCTTCGTCACCTCCCTGACCAAGGCCCTTCTCCCCCGATTGCTCCCCCTCCAAACTTCTTCCATTTAAGAGTGATGGAGGCCATTGTGTTCTTGGGGACCTTCAATGCTACAGAAATGTTTTGGTACCCTTCCCCAGATCTGTGCCTCGACACAATCCTGTCTCTGAGCTCTACAGACTATTCCTTCAACCTCATGGCTTGGTTTCTGCTCTGACATGCACTATCAACCGTGGGACCTTATATAGACAGGTGTGTGCCTTCCAAATCATGTCCAATCAATTAAATGTACCACAGGTGGACTCCAATCAAGTTGTAGAAACAGCTCAAAGATGATCAATGGAAACAGGATGCACCTGAGCTCAATTTCGAGTCTCATAGCAACATTTTTTTTTTACTTATGTAAATAGAGTATTTCTGTTTTTTATTTTTAATACATTTGCAAAAGATTCAAAACACATGTTTTTGCTTAGTCATTATGGCGTATTGTGTGTAGATTACTGAGGATATATATATATTTTAATCCATTTTAGAATAAGGCCGTAACGTAACAAAATGTTGAAAAACTCAAGGGGGTCTGAATACTTTCCGAAGGCACTGTATCTGTTTTTTTTGCATTGGATGTGTCTCAATCCACCACATCCGTCGATGTCGCACTTCTGCATCTGCGGTGGATGGTGACAGAGCTAGAGCGGTGTTTGTCAGAAAATCGGTCTTCTCACAAAATCGTTTGTAACGTCAAAACGGTTTGGACTACAAACTATTATGACCTATGGAAAGTGGGTGTCTATGGAAAGAAGAGACTCTCACAAACATGTTCTCCGATTTTGCTCTACGACCCAGAGACCATGAGACATCCTGAAAGTTGGTATTCTCACAAAATCGGCTTTAGCGTCCGAACGGTTTGCCTACAAAACTATTATGACCCATCTACGGAGAGATGAGACTCTCACAAACACGATGGTGATCTCCATTTTCATGACCCCCACAAGCGTCTTGGGACTCGTCTGAAGTCGGTACAGCCGATCTGCCAGCTTCCTGTCTGTAGCGTCTGAACAGTTTGGGGCTACACACTAATATGACCCCTCTGTGGAAAAGTGAGACTCCTTTAGCAGTTGAATAAAACATGAATGGAAGTACAGTATATATGGAGACTGTTTAGTGACAAAAGGTAGGGGTTTAAGACATGTAAAAAAAAAATGTAAAACATGTTTCCTGTTATTTCTTATACCTCAGAACAAACTTCCTTTAGATTTTTTTAAAAATTGACTATCTGTTAGTCATGCATTATAATAATAATTATTGTTATTATTATAATTATTATAATTATTATTTATGCATTTGTATGGGCTAATAGTAGTAAGGCCAACATTTCTTTGCAGCAAATACTTTTTAGACTTCAAGGGGTCTTAAAATTCTAAATCAAATAGCAAGATGATCCTTGGTATGACCTTAAAACAATTCCATATAGCTTAGTAGAACACCCAACCCAATGCTTGTAATCGTTAAGGACTGCAGAGTTTTTTAGGATAAAAAATAAACGGAATGGAGTTAAGCTCAGGCAAAATCCTAGAGGAAAGCATGGTTCTGCTTTCCACCAGACATTGGGAGATGAATTCACCTTTCAGCAGGACAATAACCTAAAACACAAGGCCAATTATACACTGGAGTTTCTTACCAAGAAGACAGTGAATTTTCCTGAGTGGCCGAGTTACAGTTTTGACTTAAATCTGTTTAAAAAATATATGGCAAGACCTGAAAATGGTTGTCTAGCAATGATCAACAACCAACTTGACAGAGCTTGAAGAATTTTGAAAAGAATAACGGGTAAATATTGCAGAATCCAGGTGTGCAAAGCTCTTAGAGACTTTCCCAGGAAAACTCACAGCGGTAATCACTGCCAAATGTGATTCTAACATGTATTGACTCAGGTGTGTGAATAGTTATGTAAATTAGATATTTATGTATTTAATTTTCAATAAATTTGCAATCATTTAAAAAAACACAACATTTACATTTAAGTCATTTAGCAGACGCTCTTATCCAGAGTGACTTATAAATTATACACAAAATAAACAAAAGCAAAAACAGAGATTGCATTTTTTTCAAAGAAGAAAAAACAGACAGGTAGGTATGGACCTGAGCTTCACTGTTAGTTAACTAGTCAGCTACTTTGAATAACTGAGGAAGCCTACTCAACAAAGTAATGTTAGCTACCTAGTTACCTATCCAGCTAACGTTAGATGGCTGTCTATACTGGTAACGTTAGGTTAAACAAAAGCAAAGCAATTTTATAAGGCATAGCCACTTACTTAAAAAACACTCACTTAAAAAACATGTTTGCACTTTGTCATTATGGGGTATTGTGTGTAGATGGCTGAGAATTTTTTATTTATTTAATCACTTTTCAATTCAGTCTGTAACACAAGAAAATGTGGAATAAGTTAAGGGACATGAATACTTTCTGAAGGCACTGTATATTTAAAGAGAGCGAATCGATATACAGTACCAGTAAAAAGTTTGGACACAACTACTCATTCAAGGACTTCTCTTTATTTTTACTATGTTACATACTATACGATGAAATAACACATATGGAATCATGTAGTAACCACAAAAGTGTTAAACAAATCAACATTTATTTTAGATTCTTCAAAGTAGCCACCCTTTGCCTTGATGACAGCTTTGCACACTCTTGACATTCTCTCAATCAGCTTCACCTGGAATGCTTTTCCAACAGTCTTGAAGGAGTTCCCACATATGCTGAGCACTTGTTGGCTCTTTTCTACACTCTGTGGTCCAACTCATACCAAACCATCTCAATTGGGTTGAGGTCGGGTGATTATGGAGGTCAGGGGATCTGATGCAGCACTCCATCACTCTCCTTCTTGGTCAAATAGCCCTTCCACAGCCTGGAGGTGTGTTGGGTCATTGTTCTGTTGAAAAACAAATGATAGTCCCACTAAGCGCAAACCAGATGGGATGGCGTATCACTGCAGAATGCTGTGGTAGCCATGCTGGTTAAGTGTGCCTTGAATTCTTAATAGATCACCGACACTGTCACCAGCAAAGCACCCCCACACCATAACACCTCCTCCTCCATGCTTCACGGTGGGAACCACACTTGCGGAGATCATCCGTTCACCTACTCTGCGTCTTACAAAGACACGGCGGTTGGAATCAAAAATCTCAAATTTGGAGGACAGATTTCCACCAGTCTAATGTCCATTGCTCGTGTTTCTTGGCCCAAGCAAGTCTCTTCTTATTATTGGTGTCCTTTAGTAGTGGTTTCTTAGGAGCAATTCGACCATGAAGGCATGATTCATGAGGTCTCCTCTGAACAGTTGATGTTGAGATGTGTCTGTTACTTGAACTCTGTGAAGCATTTATTTGGGCTGCAATTTCTGAGGCTGGTAACTCTTCTCCTCTGCAGCAGAGGTAACTCTTCCTGTGGCAGTCCTCATGAGAGCCAGTTTCATCATAGCGCTTGATGGTTTTTGTGACTGCACTTGAAGAAATGTTTAAAGTTCTTGAAATCTTCCGGATTGACTGACCTTCATATCTTAAAGTAATGATGGACTGTCATTTCTCTTTGCTTATTTGAGCTGTTCTTGCCATAATATATATTTGGTCTTTTACCAAATTGGGCTATCTTCTGTATACCCCCACTACCTTGTCATAACACAACTGATTGGCTCAAACGCATTAAGGTGTAAAGCAATTCCACAATTTAACTTTTAAGAAGGCACACCTGTTAATTGAAATGCATTCCAGGTGACTACCTCATGAAGGTAGTTGAGAGAATGCCAAGAGTGTGCAAAGCTGTCATCAAGGCAAAGGGTGGCTATTTGAAGAATCTTAAATATAAAATATATTTTGATTTGTTTAACACTTTTTTGGTTACTACATGATTCCATATGTGTTACTTCATAGTTTTGATGTCTTCACTATTATTCTACAATGTAGAAAATAGTAAAAAGAAATGAAAAACCTTGAATGAGTAGGTGTGTCCAAACTTTTGACTGGTAGTGTATATATTTGAGTTTGAATTATTTGTGGGTCTGTGTAATCTGAGGGACATACAGTATGTGTCTCTTATATGGTCATACAGATGGCAGGAGATTAGAAAGTAATCTCTCTCTCTCTCTCTCTCTCTCTCTCTCTCTCTCTCTCTCTCTCTCTCTCTCTCTCTCTCTCTCTCTCTCTCTCTCTCTCTCTCTCTCTCTCTCTCTCTCTCTCTCTAGGACTGTGTATAAATGGCATCCTATTCCATATATACAGTGGGGAGAACAAGTATTTGATACAGTGACGGTTTTGCAGGTTTCCCTACTTACAAAGCATGTAGAGGACTGTAATATTTATCATAGGTACACTTCAACTGTGAGAGACGGAATCTAAAACAAAAATCCAGAAAATCACATTGTATGATTTTTAAGTAATTAATTTGCATTTTATTGCATGACATAAGTATTTGATACATCAGAAAAGCAGAACTTAATATTTGGTACAGAAACCTTTGTTTGCAATTACAGAGATCATATGTTTCCTGTAGGTCTTGACCAGGTTTGCACACACTGCAGCAGGGATTTTGGCCCACTCCTCCATACAGACCTTCTCCAGATCCTTCAGGTTTCGGGGCTGTCGCTGGGCAATACGGACTTTCAACTCCCTCCAAAGATTTTCTATTGGGTTCAGGTCTGGAGACTGGCTAGGCCACTCCAGGACCTTGAGATGCTTCTTACGGAGCCACTCCTTAGTTGCCCTGGCTGTGTGTTTCGGGTCGTTGTCATGCTGGAAGACCAAGCCACGACCCATCTTCAATGCTCTTACTGAGGGAAGGAGGTTGTTGGCCAAGATCTCGCGATACATGGCCCCATCCATCCTCCCCTCAATACGGTGCAGTCGTCCTGTCCCCTTCGCAGAAAAGCATCCCCAAAGAATGATGTTTCCACCTCCATGCTTCACGGTTGGGATGTGTTCTTGGGGTTGTACTCATCCTTCTTCTTCCTCCAAACACGGCGAGTGGAGTTTAGACCAAAAAGCTCTATTTTTGTCTCATCAGACCACATTACCTTCTCCCATTCCTCCTCTGGATCATCCAGATGGTCATTGGCAAACTTCAGACGGGCCTGGACATGCGCTGGCTTGAGCAGGGAGACCTTGCGTGCGCTGCTGGATTTTAATCCATGACGGTGTAGTGTGTTATTAATGGTTTTCTTTAAGACTGTGGTCCCAGCTCGCTTCAGGTCATTGACCAGGTCCTGCCGTGTAGTTCTGGGCTGATCCCTCACCTTCCTCATGATCATTGATGCGCCACAAGGTGAGATCTTGCATTGGAGCCCCAGACCGAGGGTGATTGACCGTCATCTTGAACTTCTTCCATTTTCTAATAATTGCGCCAACAGTTGTTCCCTTCTCACCAAGCTGCTTGCCTATTGTCCTGTAGCCCATCCCAGCCTTGTGCAGGTCTACAATTTTATCACTGATGTCCTTACACAGCTCTCTGGTCTTGGCCAATGTGGAGAGGTTGGATTATGTTTGATTGAGTGTGTGGACAGGTGTCTTTTATACAGGTAACGAGTTCAAACAGATGCAGTTAATACAGGTAATGAGCGGAGAACAGGAGGGCTTCTTAAAGAAAAACTAACAGGTCTGTGAGAGCCGGCATTCTTACTGGTTGGTAGGTGATCAAATACTCATGTCATGCAATAAAATGCAAATTAAATGTGATTTTCTGTGATTTTTTGTTTTAGATTCCGTCTCTAACAGTTGAAGTGTACCTATGATAAAAAATGACAGACCTCTACATGCTTTGTAAGTAGGAAAACCTGCAAAATCGGCAGTGTATCAAATCCTTGTTCTCCCCACTGCATATATGGAATAGGATGCCATTTATACACAGCCCTAGCCCAGACTCAACTGCAGTAAGGGCATTCAGAGCCTTCTCTCTCCACAGAGCGCTGCAGTAAGGGCATTCAGAGCCTTCTCTCTCCACAGAGCGCTGCAGTAAGGGCATTCAGAGCCTTCTCTCTCCACAGAGCGCTGCACTAAGGGCATTCAGAGCCTTCTCTCTCCACAGAGCGCTGCAGTAAGGGCATTCAGAGCCTTCTCTCTCCACAGAGCGCTGCAGTAAGGGCATTCAGAGCCTTCTCTCTCCACAGAGCGCTGCAGTAAGGGCGTTCAGAGCCTTCTCTCTCCACAGAGCGCTGCAGTAAGGGCTGTCTGTTATTATTCTGTACAAAGGCAAGTCATTATTCTCATTCAAATATAGCATCCCTATTCTCTGTGAGGTTAATTCATGTTTGAGTGATTATCGGTGGCCACATTAAAAATGCACTTGTACATTTTTTTTTAAATAATTGATTGAATCTATATTTCACTTTCGTGGTTAATGTTGTTATTCTTTAGTACCAGATTGAATCACGACCTGTCTCTGATTGAGTGCACCACCCTCATCATCATGGTAACACAATGTTTCATCGCTCTTATTAAATTACGTCCCCACTACACTTAGTGTGAACAAGCCAATTCCACTGACTAGGACCCCATTAAATGAGAAATAGAAGATGAATCTGAAGCTGTTAACATAAGCAACCATCCATGACGTGGCCTCTATAGCCAATCATTAGGCTCAGTATAACCTCAATTTCAGCAAGCAGATCTCATTTGAGTTGTTTCGTTAGTCACTTCACTGTTAGAAACCAGAATGCTTGAAGCTTAAAGCAGCCAAATGATTACTTTTAAACCACTTTACAGTTTGGCATACAGTTTTGCGACGGCTTAAAGTAAGTGTACCAACGCAGCGCGTGCTTTGGTCTATTTGGCTCTTGTCAGTTTCAATCACAGTTACTTTATAGATTCCACCCCCTGCTGAGCAGCAAGATGATTTCCTCACACGCTGGCATTAATATCAGCATTACAGAAATCCTATGTGATGTGATGTTTCTCCCATAATCACAAAATGAAATGAGAGACAGAGAGAGTGAGACACACAGAGAGAGGGAGAGGGAGAAATGAGAGAGAGAGAGAGAGAGAGAGAGAGAGAGAGAGAGAGAGAGAGAGAGAGAGAGAGAGAGAGAGAGAGGGGAGAGAGAGAGAGAGAGAGAGAGAGAGAGAGAGGGAGAGAGAGAGAGAGAGGGAGAGAGAGAGAGAGAGAGAGACAGAGAGGGGAGAGAGAGAGAGAGAGAGAGAGAGAGAGAGAGAGAGAGAGAGAGAGAGAGAGAGAGAGAGAGAGAGAGAGAGAGAGAGAGAGAGAGAGAGAGAGAGAGAG
>NC_059198.1:55392261-55407261 GCF_020615455.1 Coregonus clupeaformis | reverse complement strand
AGTTACTATACCACTGGGCTGAGTGTTTAGTTACTATACCACTAGGCTGAGGGTTTAGGTACTATACCACTGGGCTGAGGGTTTAGGTACTATACCACTGGGATGAGGGTTTAGTTACTATACCACTGGGCTGAGGGTTTAGGTACTATACCACTGGGCTGAGTGTTTAGTTACTATACCACTGGGCTGAGGGTTTAGTTACTAAACCACTGGGCTGAGGGTTTAGGTACTATACCACTGGGCTGAGTGTTTAGTTACTATACCACTGGGCTGAGTGTTTAGTTACTATACAACTGGGCTGAGTGTTTAGTTACTATACCACTGGGCTGAGGGTTTAGTTACTATACCACTGGGCTGAGGGTTTATGTACTATACCACTAGGCTGAGGGTTTAGGTACTATACCACTGGGCTGAGGGTTTAGGTACTATACCACTGGGATGAGGGTTTAGTTACTATACCACTGGGCTGAGTGTTTAGGTACTATACCACTGGGCTGAGGGTTTATGTACTATACCACTGGGCTGAGGGTTTAGTTACTATACCACTGGGCTGAGTGTTTAGTTACTATACCACTGGGCTGAGGGTTTATGTACTATAACACTGAGCTGAGGGTTTAGTTACTATACCACTGGGCTGAGGGTTTAGTTACTATACCACTGGGCTGAGGGTTTAGTTACTATACCACTGGGCTGAGGGTTTAGTTACTATACCACTGGGCTGAGTGTTTAGTTACTATACCACTGGGCTGAGTGTTTATTTACTATACCACTGGGCTGAGTGTTTAGTTACTATACCACTGGGCTGAGTGTTTAGTTACTATACCACTGGGCTGAGGGTTTAGTTACTATACCACTGGGATGAGTGTTTAGTTACTATACCACTGGGCTGAGGGTTTAGTTACTATACCACTGGGCTGAGTGTTTAGTAACTATACCACTGGGCTGAGGGTTTAGGTACTATACCACTGGGCTGAGTGTTTAGGTACTATACCACCAGGGCCAGACAGAGACACAGACAGACAAATCAATAATTAGCAATCTCCTTTTAATAGCATCTGTAATTATCAAAGACACTCAGGTGAAAATCCTTGTCTGTGTGCTGGAATGTCCTAAATTATGCAAATACAACTGGCACAAACACACTTCTTCCAGCAATGTGTTAGTTGACCCATTAGATTGAAGGCTAAATGGACCAGCTAGGTCACCCATGATACATGTCAGTATTTGACGTCCATCCATGTCGGAGCACGTCGGGAGATGACTTGAAAATGGTCCACTAGGGGCGACAGTGAGCACGGTTACCTTCTAGTAGGTTTTGGTTTTGTGGATGAGGTTGGTGGATGGGCGTCAGGGTTAGGGTCGCAAGTTAGAATCCAGCGATAGAAAGTTGTTTCTGAGAATGTTGTTTTCAGCCTATCCAAACCTTAACACTTACCTTAACCATTCGGAGTTAATGCTTAAACTTAAACACTTCAAAATTTGACGTTTGCAACAACATCGAAATTTGAAGTTTGAGAAACATGGATGAACGTCTAATTCTGACGTGCGACCATGAGAGCTAGTTGAAATGGACAGCACCTTGAAGAACAGGAAACAGAACACTAATATCCAATTCGAAGACCTTGTTATTTCCTCACCTGTATATGTTGTAACGGTATTGACTTGAGGTTATTTATAGGGGTGCCAGGTAGGTTGTGCCTACCAGAGAAAGCATGGGTTTCTCCTTTTAGTTTGGGAGGGAATGAGTCCCATCTGGTCCGTCAAGTCACACCAATACAAAGGACTTATGTAAAAGTCAAGATGGAAATATACTTTTCATAAACCCCTTAAAACCTTGGAAAGAACTTCAAACAAGTGTATTCTTTTTGCGTGGTTGTATTAACAACATAAATGATCACACACACCCCCACACAACAATATAACAAATCAATGCACTTATGTTCATTTAGAAATGTCCTGTACCTCGGGCATAAAAAGAGTCCAGCCCGGTAAATAAGTTCAGTGGCTCAAGTGACCTTAGTCCCGCAACGCTTGTCCGTAGCATAAACCCAGTATATTCATACACTCAAAATAACACTTATTTTGTAACACAACTATAAAGCGATCAAAGACTACCCAAAGAATAATACGTCCTCACAACTACATAAATCACAGTATACATCACCCCAAACAAATGAAATACCGTATACAAAAGTTGTAGTCAGTCGGTCAGTCAGACAATCCGACAACAGCCCTCCAGCGGAGGAAAGGCCACGAAAACCAACGGAGAGTTGTAGTCCACAGACGCACAGAGTGGATCCAATCCTGGGTAAACTCGCTTTAAGGCCACAAAACACACTGTAAGGCAACAAAACAAACGTAATGGCGAAGCTTCAGAACTGAAGGTAGTACACATCCTCATTCATGTCTCAATCACAACTCTCTTCTTTGCGCAGCTGATGCTGGCTATTTAATGAGGAATTAAAAGGGGGAAGCGCCCTATTAGAAGGAGAAGCACTGAGACGGTTCAGAAATATTCAGGGCCGTCACACACCCCCTCCCCTGGAAAAAGCCGACCATTGCCCGGGAAGGCAGATCTTGGTCGGGGAAACCGAGAAAGGTCTCCTCATCACTTTTCTCTTCAAAGATCTCCAGGACCTTGCGGCTCTCAATCTCCTCCAATTCCTCAGCCGAGGGGTAACAGGCCTTAAGGCGTGAGACATGGACAACGCGCATATCTTCACCTGTGTCCTCTTTCACCACTCGGTAGTTCAAAGGCCCATCTGCTCCACAATCCTATATGGTCCTTGCCATTTAGGAGCGAGCTTGGCCGAGAAGAATTGTTCAGCTTTCGAGTAAGGATGAGAGCGAAGCCACACCCGATCACGAAGCTGGAACTGCATGTCTCGTCTGTTCTTATCATAATTTCTCTTCTGCTTGAGTCGAGCCTGGATCATGTTCCTTGAGACAAGAGCTCTCAAGTCGTGGAGATGGACTACCTGGTCGTAGCAAGCAGCGTCTGGAGTAAGCTGCTGGGGCTGCTAGCACCATATCCAAGGGTCCTCGGAGGAGACGACTTAAGTTCAGCTCTGCAGGTGTGACTCCAGTGGACTCTTGCACAGCAGAATTCAGGGCAAATCGAAACTCGTGAAGGTGCTTGTCCCAGTGTTTGTGCTGGGTCCCTACATAGGAAGCAACCATTGTCTTCAAGGTTCGATTTACTCTCTCAGTGAGGTTGGTCTGTGGGTGATAGGCTGTGGTCAACTTCTGTCTCAGGTTCCATCTTTGGCAGGTCTCTCCAAAGAGATCAGAGACAAATTGGGAACCTCGATCAGACAGGATGTAATCAGGCACTCCCCAGCGAGTCAAGATCTCTTTCGTAAGGATGTTAGAGACGGTCCTCGCTGTGGCCTGACGTAGGCAAAGAGCTCAACCCACTTGGAATAGTAATCAACAAAAACAAGCATGTACACATTCTGATTGGAGCTTCTAGGAAATGGACCCATCAAATCCACTCCTAACATTTCCCAAGGTCGGGTAACCACAGTTTGCTGCAACTTGCCAGCAGGTTTTCTACCTTCTGGTTTGTACATTTGACAAACCTGACAGTTTCGGATATGTGACTTCACATCCATGCTCAGATGTGGCCAGTACAGTAATGCTTGCAAACGTTTGTAGGTTTTGAACCTGCCCAAATGACCAGCTAATGGGTCTTCATGGAAATGTTGAAGCAGTTGAAGGCGTAGAGTTTCAGGTATGTACATTTGGTAGAGTGTTCTGTGAGGTAGTTGTACAACTCGGTAGACTTTGTCTTCAATGATGGTCAGCTTTGTGGTAGGGTTGACCATCTTTTCTTCATCTTCCAGGATAGTCTGGTACAAAGCCTGTACTTCGGGATCATCCTGTTGGGCTTTCCAAATGACCTCATCAGAGATGGGAAAGTCAGTTTTGGGTGAGTCTCGACTGCTAGACAGGACAGTAGCACATGTAAGATGAGGGCCACCATTACCACAAGCAGGAGCTCTGGATAAGGCATCTGGAACAGTGTTGTATTTTCCTTTCCTGTATTCTACTGCAAAGGTGAACTCTTGCAACCGTAGAGCCCATCTGATGAGCCTGGTGCTTGGTTTGTTGGTCTTGAACACCCACACAAGGGAGGAATGGTCAGTGACCACAGTGAAGTGTCTTCCCTCCAGGTAGTACCTCCACTTTTCCAAAGCCCAGACAACTGCAAGGCACTCTTGCTCGGTTGTGGAGTAGTTCCGTTCTGCTCCATTCAATGTCCGACTGGAGAACGCTAGCACTTCTTCAGTACCAAGTCCAGTCTGTTGGACTAGGACAGCACCAAGTCCAACATCACTTGCATCAGTGTAAACAACAAAAGGGGAAATCAAAGTTGGGATGACCCAAAATGGGAGGGGTGACGAGGTGTCGTTTCAGGGTTTCAAAGGAGTTCTGGCACTCTGCCGTCCATCGGAATTTCGCTCCTTTTCGCTTCAACCCGTTGAGGGGTTCTGCCACCTGGGAGAAGTTCCACAAACCGATGGTACCATCCAGCCATCCCAAGGAACCGTTGAAGGGCCTTGAGTGTGGTTGGCACAGGGAAGTCTTGTACAGCCTTGGTCTTTTCAGGATCCACATGAATACCATCACAAGACACAATATGGCCAAGGAACTTCAGGGAGGTTTGGCAGAAGTTGCTCTTCTTCATGTTCACTGTCAGACCAGCTTCTCTTAGCTTGTCCAACACTGCTTGAAGGTCTTGAAAGTGTTGCTCTCTGTTCTGGGGAGTAGATAATTATATCGTCCAGGTAGACGAAACATATCTTCCCTTTGAGCTCACCTAACGCAATCTCCATGAGTCTTTGGAAAGTGGCAGGTGCATTCTTTAATCCAAAAGGCATCACCTTAAAGGAAAACAAGCCCTCAGCACAGACAAAAGCAGTCTTGTCCTTGCTTTCCTGGTCCATCTCAACCTGCCAATAGCCACTATTGAGGTCAAGGGTAGTGAACACAACAGCGCCAGACAATGACTCCAGGATCTCGTGGATGGTGGGAAGAGGATAGGCATCAGTCTGGGAAACATTGTTGGTCTTCCTATAGTCCACACAAAATCTAAGACCACCGGTCTTTTTTGGAATGAGGACAACAGGAGCAGCCCAGGGAGAGGAGGAACGTTCTATTATATCTTGTGTCAACATATCATTAATGAGTCCCTTTTGGATGATTAGCTTCGCTGGGGACAAACGATATGGCTTTTGCTTGATCGGCATTTCCTGTGTAAGGAATATTTTGTGCTTCAGGAGTCCGGTGCGTCCTAGCTTTGAAGTACACACATCAGCATTATTCTGCAGCTGTTCCAACAGCCTTAACTCCTCTGGCTGTTCCAGCTGAGCTCTTCTTACAGCCTGTAAAAGGAGATCATCAGAAGGATTACCCAGGGTTAGTGGTACCGTAGCAACGGCGAGAAGACTGCCACATTTGGACCCCAATCATGTAACTTTGTAACTTCTGATTGGAAGAAATGCTTCTTGCTCGGATTATTTGGAAACCAGTAGCAATTGTGTGCGATATCAATCTGGACACCACTGAAGTACATGAAATCAATTCCCAACACGACAGGAAAAGCAAGGTTCTTGGTTTGTAGGATAACCGAAGGAATCATATAGGAGCGGTTACACAGGCGAAACTCCACCTCACTCCATCCAAGGGGTCGTTTAGCCTCACCGTCAGCCAGATACAGTGGACCTTCTGTCCACGGCTTCAAGTTGTATTTTGGACCTTCAACCTCCTTCCACAGTTTCTCATTGAGCAGTGTGTAGGATGACCCGGTGTCCAGGATGGCTCTTCCTGTCCATGGGCCTATGGACAGGGGTAACACCAGCTGGTGTGGTATTAACTGAAAGGAAGGGAATGTCGGCGGGGGGGCGTAGGCAGTGACTCTTGAGGTTTCAGCTCTGGTCAAAGCACCCAGAGTAGGATGGTCGTTCCTGCGAAGTGTGTTAGGGGTGTTGGCCTGTTGTAATTTGTGGTTTCTGGAAGGGTTTACTTGATACGGTCTTGGACAGGTAGCTGAAGAATGTCCCTTTTGGCTACATCTCCAACAGAACATGGGAGGGGTCTTGGCTGGAGACTCTGGCTGTGGTTGATGATCTGGCTTGGGTAACTGTCTGGGTGTCTGTTTCTTTCTCTGTTCATATTGCTGTTGGCATTCTCTGTCCTTCTCGAACTGCTGTCCCAGGCGAACCAGTCCATCGACAGTGGTGACTCTTTCTCTGAGTTGACTGGCTAGTAGTGGGTTGATGTTCTTCAAGATCAACTTAATGACCTCTTCCTCCTCAATGCCAGGTTTCCACCTTCTGCACAGGGAGTGGTAACCGTATGCAAAGTCACGGATATTCTCATTCTCCCTTTGCACTCGATTCCTGACTCTGTCTGCCAGCTCATCTGTGTAGTCCTCAGACAGAAATGCAGAGGAAAACTTGGCCTCAAAGTCAGCCCAGGAGGTAGTGGTGAGACGTGCCACATCCCACCAGTCTCGAGCTGTCCCATGCAACACATTCCTCAATGTGGCAAGGAGTTCCTCGTCAGCCAGGGGATTGAGGGCAAGAAAGTCATGACATCTTTCCAGATACATTAGCGGATCAGGACTGTCATCCTTTTTCCCAAAGGTGGGAAATTGCAATTTAATGGGCATCGCTCCCACATGACGTCTACTCAAATCACCATGAACAAAAGAGCTAGGAGGGATTGAGGAAGTAGAGGGTGAGGGAGTTATGGGACCATGAAAATGAACACCAGGATGCATGGTGGATTGCATCCTGCAAGGGGTGGCTGCAGCATGGCCTTGTCTTGGCTGTTCTGAGGTGCCCGCTTGGCCCTCAGTGGTCTGAACAGAAGTGGACACAAGAGAAGCTCTGTGCAAGGAGTTGTGCCTAATGGAGGCCATGTCAACAGACACATCATCCAACATTTTAACACAATTAGAGAGCGCCGTCTGCAAGTGGTCTACAGTGTTAACCAGGGGAGAAAATACAGAATTGACGTCCTTGAGGACCTCAGTGTGATGATGTTGCAGGCGCCACTGGAGAGTGGCAGTGAGTTGGCTTTGTTGGTAGTCAAACTGCCTGTCCATGGCACCAGTAATTTCCTGTCTTCCACTCTCACTGAGCTCTGTCAGAGTGTGGGTTAGAGTACTCAGTGAGTTTCTGAATTCCATGGCACTCTGTTGTTGCCCTACACTCAGACATTTGAATTTATGATGGATTAGAGTTTGGAGATGTTGTTGAGTCTTACGAATATCAAGGATATCACCTTGAAGTTGTAAGACTACAACCTCTGGAGATAAACCAGACAATGGAGGACGGTTGGGCGTCAGAGGGAGGGCTAGCTCAGTACTTTCACACAGATCCATGTCAATAAGTGAGTTACTAGTTAGACCTGTGGCCTGTGGTCCAGACCGAGCATTTAGCTTCCCAGGGCTCTGGCCCAAATCAACTCCATTATTTCCATTCACATTATGATTTGTATTGTTGGCTCGGTAGTCAGAATGGCCCTGTGTATTCCCATTGACAGGTAGGATATGGATGAGCACATTTTCTTGTAGTGAATCCATTATTTTAATTCCACTCAAAAGATTTGCTTTGGTTAGTTCTCAATGTTCAAGTCCCATCTGGGGTGCCATTTTTTATGTAACGGTATTGACTTGAGGTTATTTATAGGGGTGCCAGGTAGGTTGTGCCTACCAGAGAAAGCATGGGTTTCTCCTTTTTAGTTTGGGAGGGAATGAGTCCCATCTGGTCCGTCAAGTCACACCAATACAAAGGACTTATGTAAAAGTCAAGATGGAAATATACTTTTCATAAACCCCTTAAAACCTTGGAAAGAACTTCAAACAAGTGTATTCTTTTGCGTGGTTGTATTAACAACATAAATGATCACACACACCCCCACACAACAATATAACAAATCAATGCACTTATGTTCATTTAGAAATGTCCTGTACCTCGGGCATAAAAAGAGTCCAGCCCGGTAAATAAGTTCAGTGGCTCAAGTGACCTTAGTCCCGCAACGCTTGTCCGTAGCATAAACCCAGTATATTCATACACTCAAAATAACACTTATTTTGTAACACAACTATAAAGCGTATCAAAGACTACCCAAAGAATAATACGTCCTCACAACTACATAAATCACAGTATACATCACCCCAAACAAATGAAATACCGTATACAAAAAGTTGTAGTCAGTCGGTCAGTCAGACAATCCGCCAACAGCCCTCCAGCGGAGGAAAGGCCACGAAAACCAACGGAGAGTTGTAGTCCACAGACGCACAGAGTGGATCCAATCCTGGGTAAACTCGCTTTAAGGCCACAAAACACACTGTAAGGCAACAAAACAAACGTAATGGCGAAGCTTCATGAACTGAAGGTAGTACACATCCTCATTCATGTCTCAATCACAACTCTCTTCTTTGCGCAGCTGATGCTGGCTATTTAATGAGGAATTAAAGGGGAAGCGCCCTATTAGAAGGAGAAGCACTGAGACGGTTCAGAAATATTCAGGGCCGTCACAATGTGTTGTTATTTAGGTTCAGTCCTCTGAGTTTCATATTGTTCTATAGTGTTCTGTGCTGTTGCCCTGAAGTCTTCTGTTACAGTCCGGGAGAACAAAGACCTCTGTCAGTCTGCTTTGTCAATTTCTCCCCCTGCTCACTCTCTAGCTCTCTCCCTCCCCATGCTATCTCTCTCTCTCTCCCCCTGCTATCTCTCTCCCTGGCATCTCTACCCCCTATCTCTCTCTATCTCTTTCTGCTATCTCTCTCCCTGATATATCTCTCTCCCCCTGCTATCTCTCTAGCCTTGCTATCTCTCTCTCCCTGCCATCTCTACCTCCTATCTCTCTATCTCTCTCTGCTATCTCTCTCCCTGCTATCTCCCTCTATCCCTTGCTACCTCTCTCTCCCCTGCCACCTCCCCCTATCTCTCTCTCTCTCTCTCTCTCTCTCTCTCTCTCTCTCTCTCTCTCTCTGTTGAATTCTTTAATGGATTGTCTTTCTTTGCTATAGCGGTGGATTTATTATTTCATTTGGTTGCAGAAAAGTATAGAAGCCTCATCAGGGGTATCACACACACCGTGCTGTCATCACTTCAAAGAAGGAGTCAAATATGTATGTATAGATGTTTATGTTAAGATGATATTTCTCTTTTGAAAAACAAAATGAAAAAATGAGTCTTTATTAGTACTGAAGACAGCTCCTCGATCTCACCATATTCCACAAAGAGTCGTAGAGAGATACATTATTAAAACATCACTTTGTTTTCTGTGTATGTATTACATTTAATTTAAAAGTGAATAATGTGCTGTTGATTTAATTTCTCTTTTCCAATTGGGATTAAATATTTTAGGCATACTAAGAGCATGAGAAATGAATGCTATCTTTCTGTGTGGTCTCTAAGGGGCTCATTACATGTAGCGCTGGAAGAGTGAGCCAGGCTAAACCCTAACGCAGAGAGATCCACAGATCCTAATTATATGTAGCCGGAGATACATACCGACACAATGATAAGATATGATTCTACTCAATAGGGACTGGCCTCTGCTGTTCTATTTATTGATATTTGGGTCTTTCCACGAAAAGACTGCCTTTTAATTTTAAGTAGGAATTGTGCACGAATATTGAATTCTAAAAGCCTGTTATATTGCATTGTATTCGGAAAGTATTCAGACAGTTGACTTTTTCCACATTTTGTTACACTGGGCCACTCAAAGACATTCAGAGACTTGTCCCGAAGACACTCCTGCGTTGTCTTGGCTGTGTGCTTAGGGTTGTTGGCGCTCTGGAGTAGGTTTTCATCAAGGATCTCTCTGTCCTTTGCTCCGTTCATCTTTCCCTCGATCCTGACTAGTCTGCCAGTCCCTGCCGTTGAAAACATCCCCACAGCGTGATGCTGCCACCACCATGCTTCACCGTAGGGATGGTGCCAGGTTTCCTCCAGACGTGACGCTTGGCATTCAGGCCAAAGAGTTCCATCTTGGTTTCATCAGACCATAGATTCTTGTTTCTCATGGTCTGAGAGTCATTTAGGTTCCTTTTGGCAAACTCCAAGCAGGCTGTCATGTGCCTTTTTACTGAGGAGTGGCTTCCGTCTGGCCACTCCACCATAAAGGCCTGATTGGTGGAGTGCTGCAGAGTGGTTGATCTGTGCCTCGACACAATCCTGTCTCGGAGCTCTACGGACAATTCCTTCAACCTCATAGCTTGGTTTTTGCTCTGACATGCACTGTCAACTGCGGGACCTTAAATAGACAGGTGTGTGCCTTTCCAAATCATGTCCAATCAATTGCATTTACCACAAGTGGACTCCAATCAAGTTGTAGAAACATCTCAATGATGATAAATGTAAACAGGATGAACCTGACCTCAATTGAGTGTCATAGCAAAGGGGATGAATACTTATGTAAATAAGGTATTTTTTTTATTTATTTATTTTTAAACTTGTTTTCGCTTTGCCATTATGGGGTATTGTGTGTAGATTGCTGAGGATTTTTTAATTTTATTTTTTAAAATCCATTTTAGAATAGGGCTGTAATGTAACAAAATCGGGCAAAAGTCAAGGGGTCTGAATACTTTCCGAAGACATTGTATTTAAATTTATGCTCAGTTGCTACACCAACTGAGAAATATAATATGGTCTGATAAGACCAGGCATATAGCCAATATGCTGTGATAATGTATTAGGCCTACTGCACAAACATTTTTACATTTACATTTTAGTCATTTAGCAGACGCTCTTATCCAGAGCGACTTATAGTTAGTGAATGCATACATTTTTTAATATATTTTTTTCAAACCCCAAATCCTTCAGAACTGTAAAGAAACATCTGAGAGGTAGATCTCGGCTTGCTTTTTGACTGCGAAAGTGAACTGGACTCAGAAAAGGTTGGTGACCACTGATATAGAAAATAGGGTGCCATTTGGTATCAGGTCAAAAGTAGTGCACTATATAGGGAATAGGGTCCCATTTGGTATCAGGTCAAAAGTAGTGCACTATATAGGGAATAGGGTGCCATAGGGCTCTGGTCTAAAGTAGTGCACTATATAGGGAATAGGGTGCCATTTGGGATGGAAGCCTGTGTGTTCTCTCTCTGTTGGGAAATGTTTTGTTTGCCATCAGACGGCCAATCAATAGTGGACCCTATTATCTAGAACTGGCCCCTAGAACTCAGACCACTCAATGAAGTTCGTCACGCGTCATACGATTAGATACGATTAGCACCATTTTTCTGTTAGGCCCGTCTACATATCCCAGATACCTAGTTGTGATACGGACACCTCCCGTTTAACCAGCCTCTGGATGGTCTTAAGGTTGACCGGGGCTTTAGGATCCGCTGAGGCTGAATACAGATAGCCGCCATTTTGTTTGAGAATCCTTTTGTCTTACTCCTCAGTGTTCTGTAATTTCTGGAGCTTTCCGGTACGTGTCATGCATGTTGAGATCCTACTCAACGGGGCCAAGGTAATATTGTCTGAGACCACGGGGGCCCTGCTGGGGCCTACTCCAATGTATTAAATCTTTTTTTTTTTCTGTGATTCGAAGCAAAATTTGGAACTGGATATTAATTCACATTCACACAAATGTGGCCTTTCCCACGGATACTACCCGGTTATCAGTTTTGATTGAATAGTGCCCCTGGGAAATGAATGTGTTCCTTCTCAGACTCTATGTATCTCAACTGGCTGTTCAGAGTCAGACCCATAGAAATAGAATCTATAGAATGGGCTTCCCCATTCAATTCAAATGATGGCATTCAGTAATGGGTGGACTTTCTTTATTTTCTATGGTCAGACCATTGGATCCACGTTTACATGTCCAAGTACATTAATGGGGTCTGATAAAAGCACAAGTCCTGCCACCAAACATTATTACTGTGCATTAGAACTATTTGAAATTGTATAAAACAACATGGCTGTCAATGGCAGGCTAAAATGGTTGGTTTTCAAAATGGTACAGCTCTTTAACAGTTTAAGACACAGACACGAGACCAACTGTAAAAAAGGTCTTACAATTACATAACTAGTTTATGAACTATATAATAATAAAACACGTGGACAGGTTTTCATAAAAGGAATACATTTACTGAAGTACCTTGCTTCCTGATGGGTTTCTGAGTTGTGTACTGGGTTGACTGGCTATCGCATTGGGCCGAACAATGCCATTTACCTGCCAGTATATTCAGGATACAGCACTGCCTCGCTTTTATAAAACTGTAAAATAACAATAGGTCTTAATGTAGTGGACTTTAATATGGGGTGATGTAGAGTTCAGACCCTTTGTAATTGTCAGAGTTAGTCTAATGCAGTGAACAGTGTTACAGGCTAATGTAGCAGACTGTATAACAGCAGTGTATAGTCCAACAATATAACCATTATTAGAGACCGCTGGAGGGTAATACACGGGACCGGTCTGCCTTGTTGTTCAGTGGAGTCTAATGAAACCTCTCTTTTCAGAAAAGCAAAGAAGGGAAGAAATAGGTAGAGGCACAGCAAGAGAGATATACTCCATAGAGGAGTAAAGGTGATGGACTGGCCAAGCATGTCTCCAGACCTAAACCCTATTGAGCATCTGTGGGGCATCCTAAAAACGGAAGGTGGAGGAGTGCAAGGTCTCTAACATCCACCAGCTCCGTGATGTCGTCATGGAGGAGTGGAAGAGGACTCCAGTGACAACCTGTGAAGCTCTGGTGAACTCCATGCCCAAGAGGGTTAAGGATAGTGCTGGAAAATGATGGTGGCCACACAAAATATTGACACTTTGGGCCCAATTTGGACATTTTCACTTAGGGGTGTCATCTGTCCAGCAAGACACCATAGAGGAGATGTCTTCATCTGTCTTTATTACTTTATAGTTTTTGCCTATTGCTTACACACTTTTTGCAGAATTTGGCTCATTATGTCAAAACTCAACACACAAGCCAATCAGACATAGCACTTGGAGATGAACAACTCACATATTTGCCAAAATGAAACACTGCAATCAAAACTTAACACTCCTTTCTAAAAATGAAATTCTTGCAACAAAACCATACACACAAGCTACATTTGAATGACTCTTTCATATCAGCAGCAACACACTGATGGGCTTTATATAAAACACTGCAGTCTTTGAGTTTCAATTTTTAGTGTCATTGTCTTCTGTAAAACTCAAAAGTAGAATTTCTGCAGTAATCAAACAGTATTTACAAAAAAGTTTTTACAAAAAAACAAACATTCTTACAGAACTTCTTTACATCAAATTTAGCAACAAAACAAAAGTAAAAAAAACTAAACAATTACTGGATAAATTGCTATTGGGGAAAAAAACATATACTTTTTTGTGTGAGTGTGTGTGCGTGTGTGTGTGCGTGTGCGTGTGTGTGGTGGGGGGCGGGGGGGGGGGGGCTTATGGATCACGCCTTCTGTTCGGATCTGGCCACAAGACCTCGTCAACATCACAGGCGATGTCCTCGCGGGCTAGGCATTGGGGAAAATATCGCCTTGTGTGCCGAATCCACCCTTGGATTGATCCCACCTCAATGTCTCCACATGCCTCTTCCATTGCTTGCAGAAGAGTCATGCGGGCATGTGGTTGCCGATCATATACTTTCCACCGCCACGCTGAAAATAATTCCTCGATTGCATTTTGAAAGGGGCTGTAAGGGGGCAGGTATAAAACTGTGAAATGATTATGGTTGTTGAACCAATCTCGGACCAGAGCAGCCCGGTGGAAACTAACATTATCCCAGATGACAACAAACCTGGGCTGCTGTGGTCTGTCCTGCACAACTGCATGTAGTGCATCTAGAAATGCAATGATCTATCCTGTATTGTAGGGACCTAGAGTGGCATGATGATGCAGGACTCCTTGGACACTAATTGCAGCACACAAGGTGATATTTCCCCCCCACGCTGCCCAGGGACATTTACAACAGCCCTTTGTCCAACTACGTTACGGCCCCGACGCCTGGTTTTGGCCAGATTGAAGCCTGCCTCATCCACGTAGATGAACTCATGCGGCAGTTCGGCGGCATCAAACTCCAAAACTGTCTGTAACAGAAAATGTTGAATAGTGTTACTGAAAACACATACAGTAACTACAATGTCTATATATGTCACACAAGTAGGGGCTGGGTTGGGTGAGTCTAGACAAAAACTACAAGCTACAGGCAGGGCAGATGGCAGCAATAAACCCTCATTCCCACATCACAATATATAGTATGTAAAGTAAAGTGACACATACCTGCACATAATCATGGCGCAGATCCTTGACCCTGACACTGTTCTTCTCAAAAGGCACCCCTGTACAGCTGCTTCATTCTGAAGTTATGTTTCTGTAGGATGCGACTTAGTGTAGAAATGCTGACCCCCTGTTGATATTGTTGAATTCATTTCCATTTGCAATTATGCGTTGTTGCAACTCACGAAGTCGGATTGCATTATTTTCTCGCACCATTTCAATGATGGCAAGCTCTTGTTGTTGAGTGAAGAGACGTTTCCCTTCCACCTTGAGGAGGTCGTCCAACCATTCTGTAGAAAATGCCACCACAAGATGTCATTGGTTGGGTTATTTTTCACATACTGTACTTTCAAACTGTACACAGTACTGCAACATCACAATGGTATTCCTTTACATATACAGTACTTCACTGTACTATCCATTTATGTATAGTATAATTAGTACAGTAATACTGTAATATGATACAGAATCATGTGACACATACAGTGACACATACAGTAGGTACAGTCTGGAGTAGAAACTTGAAGATATACCTGTTCTCCAGTCGGAATGTCCTTATTATCGATGCTACTGCCTAGCGACTGAGGTCAGGGTGGACTCTTTGCCCAGCCTCCCTCATGGACAGGCCATGATTTATCACATGGTCCACCAGAGTAGCCCTGATGTCATCTGATATACGTCTCCGCACTGGTCCTCGTCCTCTTCCACGTCCTCGTCCTCTTCCACGTCCTCTTCCACGTCCGAC
>NC_059198.1:55307261-55389761 GCF_020615455.1 Coregonus clupeaformis | reverse complement strand
GTGCATTAACGCTTGGGGAGAAATGTTTTTAACATTTCTCTTCCTAATAAAACAGGGATCAGAATTACGCTGTCTAGTATCTCTAATACAGGCTATAGGACAATGATCACTAAGGTCACTTGCAAACACACCAAAAGACATCTACTTATGTGGGTTATTTGTGAGAATTAAATCTAATAATGAAGTTTCACATTTAACCGAGTGGGTTTTGTGATTAGCTGGGTTTGTAACGATCCCGGCAGTCTGAGTCGGGTCCTGTCTGTGGACTAGTTTTTCTGCTCGTGATCTCCAGTTTCCCGAGGGTTCTGGAACGCTCCGGGGAGCTCTCTTGATTTCCGCACCTGCATCCCATCAGCAATCTGCACACCTGGTCCTGATCATCACCCTTCTTAGGCTCTGGCCTAACATCCATTCCCTGCCGGATCGTTAGCCATGAACAGTAGGTTTACCAGAGTATCAGTCTTAGAGCTTCTAGCGTTAGTTTTGTTGTTTTTGCACCTTGTTGGTTTGTTGTTTACTTACCTCCGTTTTGTTCCATCTGCAGTCACTCGTCCGAACCTTCATCCAACCTCTGCCTGGTGGTCGGCGGCTGCCGAGCCATGATGGGATCAACCACTGCACCCCCAACAACTAATCAACGCCGCCCGCTCTGTTCCCTGGATTATTCAGCATCACTCTTGAATTTGTAAATAAACACTCACCTTCGTTTCAACTTACCTTGTCCTGGTCTGCTTCTGGGTTCTGGCTTTGTAACTCGTGACAGAACGATCCGGCCAGTAATGAACCCAGCGGACCTGGACTCTGTTCGCCATGCCATTACCCATCAGGAGAAGATGTTGGGCCATCATAGCACGGTACTACAGGAGATCGCGTTGTCAGTTCGGAACCTTTCTACCGGTCTGACGGAGGTCCAGAACCAACGCAAGTTTCCGGTGGAGGATCCACTACCGGTTTCACCCATCTCGCCTGCCGCTTCTGGAGCTGTGTCCTTCCGTGAGCCCAAGGTTCCGACGCCGGATAAATATGAGGGGGAGCTGGGAAGATGCCGTTCCTTCCTTATGCAGTGTGGATTAGTGTTCGATCTACAGCCCTACTCTTATGCCACAGACAAGGCTAGGATAGCCTTTGTGATTGAGTTGCTGCGTGGTCGAGCGCTGGAGTGGGCTTCAGCCGTTTGGGAACGACAGGATCCCTGCATGGCTTCATACCAGGGGTTCACGGCCGAGATGAGGAAGCTCTTCGACCATTCCGTCCGAGGGAGGGACGCAGCTAGGCGCCTGTTTTCGCTCGCCAAGGAACTCGCAGCGTGGCCGACTTCGTGATCGAGTTCAAGACGTTGGCTGTGGAGAGTGGGTGGAATGAGGAGTCTCTGCAAGCGGCCTTTTACCAGGGTCTGTCGGAGCAGCTCAAGGATGAGTTGATCTCCTATCCGGAGCCTAGTGACCTGGACAGCTTGGTAGCCTTGTCTATTCGGGTGGATAATCGAGTCCGAGAGCGAAGGAGGGAGAAGCAATGGGTTCCGTCCAACCGATCAGCTTCTCAGGTTCCAGTCGGGTCGGGATTGGATCAGAATACGTCGATCATCGGCCACCACACAGGATTAGTGGAGAGGTTCTGTCTCCCGATTCTGAACCCATGCAAGTGGGGCGGCACCGGGTTAACCAAGGAGGAGCGCCAACACAGACGTAGGACTAACTGTTGCCTCTACTGTGGTGGTTCGGGACATTACCTCGCCACTGGTTCCCGGCGGTCGTCAAACTGCGCGGCTCGCTAAAGTTGGGAGGACTTTTAGCGAGCCAGTTTCGACCTCTCAATACCTCTGTCAGACCCCGTTTCCCGGCTACCCTTATGAACAGGAATCAGAGCTTAGCGATTAACGCTTTATCGATTCAGGTGCCGATGGAAGCTTTCTAGATGCCGAGTTGGTGGAACAGCTGGGGCTTTCCAAGGAGCAATTGCCGGAAGCCATTGAAGCTACCACTCTGGACGGCAGTAGTCTGGCACGTATCACGATGAGGACTGAACCGGTTAAGATGCTGTTGTCGGGGAATCATTCTGAGATGATTTCATTCTTCATTCTGCCGTCTTCCCATGTTCCTCTGGTCCTTGGATACCCCTGGCTGAAGGAACACAATCCCACGTTCGATTGGGTGACGGGCAAGGTAACGAGTTGGAGCCTTGATTGTCATGCTAACTGTCTCAAGACTGCCTGTCCCCATTCGGTTCCCAGTCAGGTGATTGAGGCTAAACCCCCAGATTTGTCCCTGGTTCCCGAGACATATCACGATTTGGGGGAAGTTTTCAGTAAGCAGAAGGCTCTGTCACTCCCTCCCCACCGACCATATGATTGTGCCATCAACCTGTTCCCTGGAGCTGTCTACCCCAAGGGAAGGTTATACAGTATCTCCCGACCTGAACGTGAGGCTTTGGAGACCTACATCAAGGAGTCCCTAGCTGCTGGTCTCGTTTCGTCCCTCGTCATCACCCCTGGGGGCAGGATTCTTCTTTGTGGGTAAGAAGGATGGCTCTCTTCGACCGTGTATTGATTATCGGGGGTTGAATGACATCACGGTCAAGAACAAGTATCCCCTGCCCTTGATGAGTTCTGCCTTCGACTCCTTACAGGGTGCTACGGTGTTCACCAAGCTAGACCTACGCAATGCGTATCACATGGTCCGGATCAGAGAAGGGGACGAGTGGTTGACGGGTTTCAATACACCCGATGGGTCACTTCGAGTATCAGGTGATGCCGTTTGGACTGACCAATGCTCCAGCGGTATTCCAGAGTATGGTGAACGACGTCCTGAGAGATATGATCGGTCTCTTTGTGTTTGTTTACCTGGATGACATTCTGATCTTCTCGAAGGAACCTTCCGACCACGTCCAGCATGTCCGGCAGGTTCTGCAGCGATTGTTGGAGAATCGCCTGTTCGTGAAGGCCGAGAAGTGCGAGTTTCACGCCCACACGACATCCTTTCTCGGTACATCATCTCCAGGGGAGAGATTAGGATGGACCAGGAGAAGGTTAGAGCCGGTTCTGGAATGGGCCCAGCCCGGTACGAGATTGCAGCTCCAGAGATTTTTGGGGTTTGCGAATTTCTACCGCAGATTCATCCGGGATTACAGCCGTGTGGCCGCTCCGTTAACTGCCTTGACTTCCAGTATCAGGACCTTCAAGTGGAATCCGGAGGCGGATCGAGCGTTTCTGGATTTGAAGAGGCGATTCACCAACGCACCGATTCTCTCTCAACCGGACACGGCCCGTCAGTTCGTCGTTGAAGTGGACGCGTCTGATGTGGGAGTTGGCGCCATCCTGTCGCAGCGATGCTCCACGGACAGTAAACTCCATCCCTGCGCCTACTACTCTCGTCGCTTTCGCCTGCGGAGAGGAATTACGAGTGGGTAACCGGGAGCTCTCGCGGTGAAACTTGCCTGAGGGGGGGAGCAACCGTTTTGTCTGGACTGACCACAGAATCTTGCTTACGTGCAATCGGCTAGACGTCTCAACTCCCGTCAGGCCAGGTGGGCGTTGTTTTCGGACGATTCAAGTTTTCCCTGACGTTCCGACCTGGATCTAAGAACGGCAAGGCGGACGCCTTGTCCCGGATGTTCTCCAAGACGGAGGAGAGTGGGTCCAAGACCGAGACAATTCTCCCCGGAACTGCGTCGTGGGAGCAGTTATGTGGAAGATTGAGGAGGAGGTGATGGCGGCCCTTCGGACTCAGCCCGGTCCCGGTAACGGTCCACCCGGTCGGTTGTTTGTGCCTGAGTCGGTTCGTCCTGCTGTCCTCAAATGGTCCCACGCCAGCAAGATGGCTTGTCACCCTGGCGTGGCTCGGACGATAGCGTTTCTTCGCAGACGTTTTTGGTGGCCTGCCATGGCCGAGGATACTCTGGGTTTTGTTGCTGCCTGTCCAGTGTGTGCGCAGAATAAGAGTACCAATCGGCCCAGCTCTGGACTACTTCACCCCCTTCCTATTCCCCGCGACCATGGTCGCATCTGGCCCTGGACTTCGTCACTGGGTTGCCCGCTTCTGAGGGGAACACGGTCGTTCTGACTATCGTGGACAGATTCAGCAAGTTCGCCCACTTTGTGCCAATTGCCAAGCTTCCCTCTGCCTCGGAGACGTCCGAGATCCTGGTTAGGGAGGTTTTCAGGGTCCACGGTTTGCCCAGTGATATCGTTTCCGACCGTGGCCCTCAGTTTACCTCTGCTGTCTGGAAGTCCTTCTGTTTGGCCATTGGAGCTACAGTCAGTCTCACATCTGGTTTTCACCCCCAATCCAATGGTCAGGCGGAGAGAGCCAACCAGAAGATGGAATCCACGCTACGCTGCCTGGTCTCTTCCAACCCCACCTCCTGGGTCTCTCAGTTGCCTTGGGTTGAGTATGCCCACAATACTCTCCCCTACATCTGCCACTGGGATGTCTCCCCTTCCAGTGCCTGTATGGCTACCAACCTCCCTTGTTCCCTTCTCAGGAGAAGGAGCTCTCAGTGCCCTCTGTTCAGGCCCTATTACGTCGTTGCCACCGGACCTGGCATCGGGCCAGAAAGGCACTCCTTAGAGTTTCGGACCGGTATCAGCTCCAGGCGAATCGTCGCCGGATCCCCGCTCCCACCTATACCATCGGAGATAGGGTCTGGTTGGCCACACGGGATCTTCCGTTACGGACTGAGTCTAGGAAGTTGTGCCGAAGTTCATTGGTCCGTTTGTGGTGGAGAAGGTGATCAATCCAGTGGCAGTTCGACTCAAACTACCGAGACGCTCAGAGTCCATCCCACCTTTCATGTCTCCTGCCTCAAGCCTGTTTTCCTCAGTCCTCTGTTGCCTCCTCCGCCTCCTCCTCCTCCTCCTCGGATGATCGGAGGTGGTCCTGCCTACACGGTGCGACGCATCATGGATTCCAGACGGCGGGGCCGGGGTTTCCAGTATCTCGTGGACTGGGAGGGGTATGGTCCTGAAGAGAGGAGTTGGATTCCGCGGCGACAGATCCTAGATGCTGACCTCATCCGTGACTTCTACCGCCTCCATCCTGGCGCTCCGGGAGTCCGCCCGGTGGCGTTCGGTCGGAGGGGGGGTACTGTAACGATCCCGGCAGTCTGAGTCGGGTCCTGTCTGTGGACTAGTTTTTCTGCTCGTGATCTCCAGTTTCCCGAGGGTTCTGGAACGCTCCGGGGAGCTCTCTTGATTTCCGCACCTGCATCCCATCAGCAATCTGCACACCTGGTCCTGATCATCACCCTTCTTAGGCTCTGGCCTAACATCCATTCCCTGCCGGATCGTTAGCCATGAACAGTAGGTTTACCAGAGTATCAGTCTTAGAGCTTCTAGCGTTAGTTTTGTTGTTTTTGCACCTTGTTGGTTTGTTGTTTACTTACCTCCGTTTTGTTCCATCTGCAGTCACTCGTCCGGAACCTTCATCCAACCTCTGCCTGGTGGTCGGCGGCTGCCGAGCCATGATGGGATCAACCACTGCACCCCCAACAACTAATCAACGCCGCCCGCTCTGTTCCCTGGATTATTCAGCATCACTCTTGAATTTGTAAATAAACACTCACCTTCGTTTCAACTTACCTTGTCCTGGTCTGCTTCTGGGTTCTGGCTTTGTAACTCGTGACAGGGTTAGATTAAGATCAAGACAAAAATGTTCTTAAAGTGATCTGAGAGAGGTGTCAGCCAGTCCAGGTTGAAGTCACCTAAGATGATAGAAAAGGGTTTTAAATGCTCAGCTATGGTACTAGTCTCATCAACTAAAGCAGCAGGAGGCTGCACTCTCTCCAGCAACAAATACATGCTCGTTTTGGCTCATGGTCACCTCTAAAACCAGGATTTCACATTTCTGGGGTACAGCGATATTAAGAGCACATGATGCTACAAAAGTGGACATCAACTTTTCTCCGCCTGTCACATCTAAACATGTTGTAGTTAGCAATGTCAATGTCCTTCTCCATGGTCGAATCATTTAACCAAGTCTCTGATAAAACAATAATGTCTGTGTTCGTGTCATGCATCCAGATATCGATAAAGTCCATCTTTGACATAATACTTTGCAGATTTAAATGTAACAAACCCTTTGGAGCCGCAGAATTTGGCTGGGCAGAAGGACGTGTAGATCCCGATTGCCGGGGGGGATTCACCAGCCGCCCGGCACCCTGAACACGAGAGCCCATAGTGTAGCCCATAGAGAACCCATAGTGTAGCCTGTAGTGGAGGTGGTCGTCAGTGTAGAAGCTACAGCAATCTGCGTCCCCGTTGTCCGTACGCCCTAAGGAAGACAGCGGGGACAGTGGCTCAAAATGATACAAAAGTTCTACAGCTGCACCATCGAGAGCATCCTGACTGGTTGCATCACCGCCTGGTATGGCAACTGCTCTGCCTCCAACCGCAAGGCACTACAGAGGGTAGTGCGTACGGCCCAGTACATCACTGGGGCCAAGCTTCCTGCCATCCAGGACCTATATACCAGGCGGTGTCAGAGGAAGGCCCTCAAAATTGTCAAAGACTCCAGCCACCCTAGTCATAGACTGTTCTCTCTGCTACCGCACGGCAAGCGGTACCGGAGCGCCAAGTCTAGGTCCAAAAGACTTCTCAACAGCTTCTACCCCGAAGCCATATGATGCCTGAACAGCTAATCATGGCTACCCGGACTATTTGCACTGCCCCCCCACCCCCACCCCATCATTTTGTGGTCCTCTGTAGCTCAGCTGGTAGAGCACGGCGCTTGTAACGCCAAGGTAGTGGGTTCGATCCCCGGGACCACCCATACACAAAAATGTATGCACGCACGACTGTAAGTCGCTTTGGATAAAAGCGTCTGCTAAATGGCATATTATTATATTATTATTTTACGCTGCTGCTACTCTGTTAATTATTTATGCATAGTCACTTTAACTCTACCCACATGTACATATTACTTCAACTACCTCAACTAGCCGGTGGGCCCGCACATTGACTCTGCACCGGTACCCCCCTGTATATATAGCCTCCGACTGTTATTTTATTTTACTTCTGCTCTTTTTTTCTCAACACCTTTTGTTGTTGTTGTTTTATTTTACTTTTTTATAAAAACATTAATGCATTGTTGGTTAAGAGCTTGTAAGTAAGCATTTCACGGTAATGTCTACACCTGTTGTATTCGGCGCATGTGGCCAATAAAATTTGATTTGATTTGAGAGTTTAATATCACGACGCTTCGAGAGAAAAAAAACGTAACGCGTGTGGGTCTCTTCCTCTTCCTGGATCCAATCACACTCCGTTCACCCAGGGGTGGAGCTGATAGCATCCGACTTTTGGTTCAGAAGGTGTAACGATCGTTGAGAGACGGGTCAGACCAAGGTGCAGCGTGAAAAGCGTACATGTTTTTTAAACTCAATAAACATACAACAAAACAAGAAACAACGTAACGTGAAGTCCTCAGGCTATACAAATACAAGCCTAACACGGAACAAGAACCCACAACTAAGGTAGGCAAACGGGCTACCTGAGTATGATCCCCAATCAGAGACAACGAGCGACAGCTGCCTCTAATTGGGAATCACACCCGCCCAAACCTAGAAATACACATCTAGATCCTAAACATAGAAATTATAACATAGATCCTCACGCCCTGACCAAACCAACTAAAGACAACCGGCCTCTCAAGGCCAGGGCGTGACAGAAGGCCGTAAGGTGGGGAAATGCTCAAGATCCATAAAAGTTCAATTACAGTTGTCTCTTTGAAAAGAGGCATCAACAAATGCAGTTAAACGTGAGTCGTCCTTATTCAAAATTAGACGCTCATCCAGATGTTTAATTTCCTCAAGTAAAGTAATGATCCTCTTCTTGGCAGCATTTAGTTCGTGACAATTTGACACAGGTGAAGTTTTCAGAAAAGTCCTTCACTGGGATGACTGAACATGTCACATAAAATGTATTTAATGGCCTTATGGTCGGCGATAGAGTCAAGGGAGTTTTCAGTGCTTTGTGTAGAAGCAGGAGAACACCCTTTACTCAGTTCAGCCATTTTGCTCTGCTTTGTGTAGAAGCAGGAGAACACCCTTTACTCAGTTCAGCCATTTGGCTCTGCTTTGTGTAGAAGCAGGAGAACACCCTTTTACTCCCGTTCAGCCATTTGGCTCTGCTTTGTGTAGAAGCAGGAGAACACCCTTTACTCCGTTCAGCCATTTGGCTCTGCTTTGTGTAGAAGCAGGAGAACACCCTTTACTCCGTTCAGCCATTTGGCTCTGCTTTGTGTAGAAGCAGGAGAACACCCTTTACTCCGTTCAGCCATTTGGCTCTGCTTTGTGTAGAAGCAGGAGAACACCCTTTACTCCGTTCAGCCATTTGGCTCTGCTTTGTGTAGAAGCAGGAGAACACCCTTTACTCCGTTCAGCCATTTGGCTCTGCTTTGTGTAGAAGCAGGAGAACACCCTTTACTCAGTTCTGCCATTTTGCTCTCTAGCCAATAGGCTACTAAAAGGTTGCGTTGTGGTTATCCGGGTGGCTGGATCAAAATAAAAAAATAAAAACTGGATATAAAATTAAATGAATTAATTATATAATAATCAGATAATTGAAAGTAGTCACTAAAACCGTTTGTCAGAGAACCACCACGGCAGAATGACAGGAGAGTGTAGACCAGAGTGGCAGTACACTGTGAGCTCGGCAGTACACCGTGAGCTTGGCAGTACACCGTGAGCTTGGCAGTACACCGTTAGCTTGACAGTACACCGTTAGCTTGACAGTACACCGTGAGCTTGACAGTACACCGTTAGCTTGGCAGTACACCGTCAGCTTGGCAGTACACCGTGAGCTTCCAGGAGAGTGAGCTCCACTTTTTCTTGTACCACACATTTTCACCTCCAAGCCCTCTTTCCTAAAACACTATGAAATACTTTCTCCCTCCATTCTTGTACTCCGCACTGTTAAGCCCATGGGAGAGAGAGAGAGAGAGAGAGAGAGAGAGAGAGAGAGAGAGAGAGAGAGAGAGAGAGAGAGAGAGAGAGAGAGAGAGAGAGAGAGAGAGAGAGAGAGAGCAAGATCTGTGCTTGTCGCATTGCCTCCCTCCTGCATTAGCATTCTAAACGTACTCCTTCTGTTTGCTAATGAAAATGTACTACAGCACCCCAACATGCATCATTCTGCTATAGCTTATATCCAGGCCGCAATTACACAGAGTAAAATCTCCCAGATGCATCTGGACTTAACTTCAAGAGAAGGATTTGTTGCCATAGCGAGTATACAAGTCAGAAATAAAATGATGCATATTATTCAGAAGAATAAAAAAGCCTGTGTCACTATGTTTCAACAACACTAGATTGTTTCAGCTACTCCTATACTTGTCACTATGTTTCAACAACACTAGCTTGTTTCAGCTACTCCTATACTTGTCACTATGTTTCAACAACACTAGCTTGTTTCAGCTACTCCTATACTTGTCACTATGTTTCAACAACACTAGCTTGTTTCTCCTCTACTTGTCTCTCCTCATACTTCTCCCCTTGTTCCGTTGTGTCTGGCTAATATATATATATATATATATATATATATATATATATATATATATATATATATATATATATATATATATATATATATATATAAATATATATATAAAAAATATATATATATATATATATATATATATATATATATATATATATATATATATATATATATATATAACAATAATCACCACATCCTGATAGTAGGAGACATCTAACATACCTGTGTAGGGGATATATCAGAGGTGTGTGTTATAATGGGGCTGATATATCAGAGGTGTGTGTTATAATGGGGCTGATATACCAGAGGTGTGTGTTATAATGGGGCTGATATATCAGAGGTGTGTGTTATAATGGGGCTGATGTATCAGAGGTGTGTGTTATAATGGGGCTGATATATCAGAGGTGTGTGTTATAATGGGGCTGATATATCAGAGGTGTGTGTTATAATGGGGCTGATGTATCAGAGGTGTGTGTTATAATGGGGCTGATATATCAGAGGTGTGTGTTATAATGGGGCTGATATATCAGAGGTGTGTGTTATAATGGGGCTGATATATCAGAGGTGTGTGTTATAATGGGGCTGATATATCAGAGTGTGTGTGTTATAATGGGGCTGATATATCAGAGGTGTGTGTTATAATGGGGCTGATATATCAGAGGTGTGTGTTATAATGGGGCTGATATATCAGAGGTGTGTGTTATAATGGGGCTGATGTATCAGAGGTGTGTGTTATAATGGGGCTGATATATCAGAGGTGTGTGTTATAATGGGGCTGATATATCAGAGGTGTGTGTTATAATGGGGCTGATATATCAGAGGTGTGTGTTATAATGGGGCTGATATATCAGAGGTGTGTGTTTATAATGGGGCTGATATATCAGAGGTGTGTGTTATAATGGGGCTGATATATCAGAGGTGTGTGTTATAATGGGGCTGATGTATCAGAGGTGTGTGTTATAATGGGGCTGATATACCAGAGGTGTGTGTGTGGGTTTGTGGTGTGTGTTATAATGGACTGTTTTACATATATAAATATATATCTGTGTGTGTCAGTAGAAAGATGGGGAAATGTGACAGTGGCTTCTCTTCAGTCATTAGTCTGCTTATGGCTCTTTCTCTCTGTAATTGGCTGAAATGAGCCTTCTCTTCAGATTTGGGGATTGCTGTCAACCAGAGACAAACCTTCACAGCTGGAACAAACAAAGATCTGAGAAAAGGAGAGCTGCTTAAAAAAAAAAAAAAAAAAAAAGGTTTCTGAAAAAGGAGAGGTGTCTCTGAGAAAGGAGAGCTGTTTCTGAGAAAGGGGAGCTGTTTCTGAGAAAGGAGAGCTGTTTCTGAAAAAGGGGAGCTGTTTCTGAAAAAGGGGAGGTGTTTCTGAAAAAGGGGAGCTGTTTCTAAGAAAGGGGAGCTGTTTCTGAGAAAGGAGAGCTGTTTTTAGAAAGGAGAGCTGTTTCTGAGAAAGGAGAGCTGTTTCTGAGAAAGGGGAGCTGTTTCTGAGAAAGGAGAGCTGTTTCTGAGAAAGGGGAGCTGTTTCTGAGAAAGGAGAGCTGTTTCTGAGAAAGGAGAGCTGTTTTTAGAAAGGAGAGCTGTTTCTGAGAAAGGAGAGCTGTTTCTGAGAAAGGGGAGCTGTTTCTGAGAAAGGAGAGCTGTTTCTGAGAAAGGGGAGCTGTTTCTGAGAAAGGAGAGCTGTTTCTGAGAAAGGGGAGCTGTTTCTGAGAAAGGGGAGCTGTTTCTGAGAAAGGAGAGCTGTTTCTAAGAGAAAGAGAAGCTGCTTTTCTCAGCAGAGAGAAAAAACAGAGAGACACAGTGACCTGAAATTAAACAACGAGGATATAAGAACAAATATGAAATAAACGTTCCTCCTCCTCAGTAAAAGATCATGACAAGGCTGCCTGACTTCAGAGGAAGCTTTTTAAAAACAGAAACTGGCTGCCTGACTTCAGAGGAAGCTTTTTAAAAACAGAAACTGGCTGCCTGACTTCAGAGGAAGCTTTTTAAAAACAGAAACTGGCTGCCTGACTTCAGAGGAAGCTTTTTAAAAACATAAACTGGTTTGCAATTGCTTTCTAGGGAATACTGGGAGGTTTGTTAAAACAGTGAATACTGGGAGGTCTGTTAAAACAGTGAATACTGGGAGGTCTGTTAAAACAGTGAATACTGGGAGGTTTGTTAAAACAGTGAATACTGGGAGGTCTGTTAAAACAGTGAATACTGGGAGGTCTGTTAAAAGTGAATACTGGGAGGTCTGTTAAAACAGTGAATACTGGGAGGTCTGTTAAAACAGTGAATACTGGGAGGTCTGTTAAAACAGTGAATACTGGGAGGTCTGTTAAAACAGGGAATACCAGGAGGTTTTTTTAAACAGTGAATACCAGGAGGTTTGTTAAAGGATGAATGTGAAAATGCTGTTTGTTTTTCCATTGTATTCTTTAAAACCATAGTTATCTTTAGGTAGTAAACTACCTGTGTTCACCTGTCAATGCTAGAAGATACTATTGTGGGATTCTGGGACTAGGTTATGTCTCAGTGAATGCTAAGCAGACAGGAGAGGCATCATGGGTAATACATGTTTAAAGCCGACCAGCTCTCCTGCAGGCAGACCTAATTTATCTACCCTATCTTAGAGGAAGCTCATATTGTGGCCCTGAATTAAGGGAGAGGACAGGGAGGTAGGGAGGGAGGGAGGGAGGGGGGAGAGGAGAGAGAGAGAGAGAGAGAGAGAGAGAGAGAGAGAGAGAGAGAGAGAGAAGACAGAGAGAGAGAGAGACAGAGACAGAGACAGAGAGAGAGAGAGAGAGAGAGAGAGAGAGAGAGAGAGAGAGAGAGAGAGAGAGAGAGAGAGAGAGAGAGAGAGAGAGAGATAGAGAGAGATAGAGAGAGAGAGAAGTCCCTACGCCCGAGCTCCTAAAGACTAAGGCTTATATCTATTCAGCCCTCCTATTGTCAGATATATATATAATATAATGTAATCTGCTGTCATTGATGTTATAGTACACATTTCCTCTCAGCCTGAGATTTCTGAGTGCCCTTTTTTTTCTTCTGTGAGCATGTGCATTTGTGTCCACTGCAGTTGAGAGGAGGCGGAGTGGAGGGGCCGTATATCTTAGAGAGGCAGTAACTTCTGGCTTTAATGTCTCTATTCCCTGAGTCTCTCCGGGCCCTGTGTGGTGGGACCTGTCACTCAGCCTTCGAGCGAACGTTATTGAGGAAGGTAATTGGTGGCCGCTCTCATCTCTGGAGGTTTCTGTTGGCAACGCTGTGCTGTCAGAGGATGGAGGGACTCGGCCATTAATCAGGAGAGAGGGAACAGAGGAAGTCTGCGTCAGCAACGGATCCGTACCTTTCCTCTCCTCCCCTCCCCTCCCCTCCTCTCCTCCTCCTCCTCCTCTTCCTCCTCCTCCTCTTCCTCATCCTCCTCCTGCACCTCTCCCTCCTCTTCCTCCTCCTCCCCCTCTCCTCCCCCTCTTCCTCATCCTCTCCTCTTCCTCCTCCCCCTCCCCCTCTTCCTCATATTCCTCCTCCTCCTCTTCCTCCTCCTCCTCCTCCTCCTCTTCCTCCTCCACCGCCTCCTCCTCCTCCTTCTCCTCTTCCTCATCTTCCTCCTCCTCCTCCTCCTCATCTTCCTCCTCTTCCTCCTCCTCTTCCTCATCATCTTCATCTTCCTCATCCTCATCCTCCTCCCCCTCTTCCTCCTCCTCCTCCTCTTCCTCCTCCTCCTCCTCCTCCTCTTCCTCCTCCTCCTCCCCCTCCTCATCCTCAACCTCATCTTCCTCCTCTTCCTCCTCCTCCTCCTCCTCTTCCTCCTCCTCTTCCTCTTCCTCATCCTCCGCCTCCCCATCCTCCTCCCCATCCTCCTCCTCCCCCTCCTCCACCTCCTCCTCCTCTTCCTCCTCCTCCTCTTCCTCCCTCCTGCTCCTCCTCCTCCTCCTCCTCCTCCCCCCCTCCTCCTCCTCCTCCTCATCTTCCTCCTCCTCCCCCTCTTCCTCTTCCTCCTCCTCTTCATCCTCCTCCTCCTCCTCTTCCTCTTCCTCCTCCTCCTCTTCTTCTCTTCCTGACAGAAAAATCCTTACCCAATCAAAGTGCCCAGTCCAATCTCTCCACAGCATCTCCTTAGTGACGCACAAAAACACACACACACACACACACACACACACACACACACACACACACACACACACACACACACACACACACACACACCCTTTAGCAAAACAGTGTCTGGGAGTGGTCTGAGTGGGGATGGGAAAACAGAAAACTAGCTGTTATTGGCAAAGAGATTTAGAACTCTCTTTGTTATTGGTCTATTAACCAATTTCTGCTTGGTAATGTCTCCATGGAAAGCTGAAAACTCCAACCCAAACCTGCTGATTAGAAGGTCCTGTGTAGATTATCAGGAAATAACTATCAGGAAATAACACTGATCAAATGTTTTCACACTTTTACTGTGCTTGTTTCATCAGCTGTTGTACATGTCTCTCCTTAATCTCCTTACAGAATAACACAACAGACAAGGTTGTCAGAAAACTATGCCAATGCCTGAGAAGATGGAAAACTCTCCATACACTAACATACAGTCTAGATTAGGCCCGACGTCTTGCTTTATGTTACAAAATGAAGATGAGCTTTACATGACAAAGATGATGGATATTCTGACAGGTTTGCCTGTCACTGTCACAAATACAGTATATACACAAGTCATAAACATCAGTCTATATTTACCTCTTTATGAGAGAGAGAGAGAGAGAGAGAGAGAGAGAGAGAGAGAGAGAGAGAGAGAGAGAGAGAGAGAGAGAGAGAGAGAGAGAGAGAGAGAGAGAGAGAGAGAGAGAGAGAGAGAGTATGAATAAACATACGTCTGAGAGAGTTTGTATGGTATGGTATGGTATTGAATGGTTGTGTTCTACTGTCTGAATGAGAAGATGTGGATGAAGATGACATGTCTGCTCAGGAGGAGAGGAGGAGGTGGATAAACATACTCAAGCTGTTCTGTATCTCTGTCACATCCACACTAGCAAATACACAATAAATCAAATCACATACACGTGTTAAGCAGATGTTATAGCGGGTGTAGCGAAATGCTTGTGCTTCTAGCTCTGACAGTGCAGTAATATCTAACAAGTAATATCTAACAATTTCACAACATATACCCAATACACACAAAACTAGTAAGGAATGGAATTTAAGAATACATACATATATGGACAAGCAATGTCAGAGCGGCATGGACTAAGATACAGTAGAATATTATAGAATAGAACACAGTATATAAACTCAGCAAAAAAAGAAACGTCCCTGTTTCAGGACCCTGTCTTTCAAAGATAATTCGTAGATATCCAAATAACTTCACAGATCTTCATTGTAAAGGGTTTAAACACTGTTCCCCATGCTTGTTCAAGGAACCATAAACAATTAATGAAAATGCACCTGTGGAACGGTCGTTAAGACACTAACACCTTACAGAAGGTAGGCAATTAAGGTCACAGTTATGAAAACTTAGGACACTAAAGAGGCCTTTCTACTGACTCTGAAAAACACCAAAATAAAGATGCCCAGGGTCCCTGCTCATCTGCGTGAACGTGCCTTAGGCATGCTGCAAGGAGGCATGAGGACTGCAGATGTGGCCAGGGCAATAAATTGCAATGTCCGTACTGTGAGACGCCTAAGACAGCGCTACAGGGAGACAGGACGGACAGCTGATCGTCCTCGCAATGGCAGACCACGTGTATCAACACCTGCACAGGATCGGTACATCCAAACTTCACACCTGCGGGACAGGTACAGGATGGCAACAACAACTGCCCGAGATACACCAGGAACGCACAATCCCTCCATCGGTGCTCAGACTGTCCGCAATAGGCTGAGAGATGCTGGACTGAGGGCTTGTAGGCCTGTTGAAAGGCAGGCCTACAACAACGTCGCCTATGGGCACAAACCCACCATCGCTGGACCAGACAGGACTGGCAAAAAGTGCTCTTCACTGACGAATCGTGGTTTTGTCTCACCAGGGGTGATGGTCGGATTTGTGTTTATCGTCGAAGGAATGAGCGTTACACCGAGGCCTGTACTCTGGAGCGGGATCGATTTGGCGGTGGAGGGTCCGTCATGGTCTGGGGTGGTGTGTCACAGCATCATCGGACTGAGCTTGTTGTCATTGCAGGCAATCTCAACGCTGTGCGTTACAGGGAAGACATCCTCCTCCCTCATGTGGTACCCTTCCTGCAGGCTCATCCTGACCCTCCAGCATGACAATGCCACCAGCCATACTGCTCGTTCTGTGCGTGATTTCCTGCAAGACAGGAATGTCAGTGTTCTGCCATGGCCAGCGAAGAGCCCGGATCTCAATCCCATTGAGCACGTCTGGGACCTGTTGGATCGGAGGGTGACGGCTAGGGCCATTCCCCCCCAGAAATGTCTGGGAACTTGCAGGTGCCTTGGTGAAAGAATGGGGTAACATCTCACAGCAAGAACTGGCAAATCTGGTGCAGTCCATGAGGAGGAGATGCACTGCAGTACTTAATGCAGCTGGTGGCCACACCAGATACTGACTGTTACTTTTGATTTTGACCCCCCCTTTGATCAGGGACACATTATTCAATTTCTGTTAGTCACAAGTCTGTGGAACTTGTTCAGTTTATGTCTCAGTTGTTGAATCTTGTTATGTTCACACAAATATTTACACATGTTAAGTTTGCTGAAAATAAACACCGTTGACAGTGAGAGGAAGTTTCTTTTTTTGCTGAGTTTACATATGAGATGAGTAGTGCAAGATATGTAAACATTATTAAAGTGACTAATGTTCCAAAACTGTCTCATCCTGTTGTCACTGTATTAAGCAAAGACAAACTGTAGACACATCCATTTCACCATTCACAGCATTTCACTGCTATACATGAAATACAACAGACATCCTATTAATATACAATAAATATTACAGATATACCACTACTATACATGAAATACTACAGACATACCACTACTATACATGAAATACTACAGACATACCACTACTATACATGAAATACTACATATATACCACTACTATATATGAAATACTACAGACATCATATAAATGTACAATAAATATTACAGACATACAACTACTATACATGAAATACTACAGACATACTACTACAAATACACATGACATACCACACCCATACCACTACTATACATGAAATACTACAGACATCCTACTAATATACAATAAATACTACAGACATACCACCACTATACATGAAATACTACAGACATACCACTACTATACATGAAATACTACAGACATACCACTACTATACATGAAATGCTACAGACATACTACTACTAGACATGCAATACTATAGCATAACACTATTATACATGAAATAATACAGACATACCACTACTTACATGAAATACTACAGACATTTTACGCCCTCTAACCAATTGTGCAATTATGTATGTTTTTTCGCGTTATTTGTAATTTATTCTGTACATAATGTTTCTGCCATCATATTGTATGACCAAAAATAACTTCTGGATATCAGGACAGTGATTACTCACCTCGTATTGGGCGAAGATTTTTTCTTCAACGAGTCGGACGCAAACGATATCCTTCAGACACCAGACAAGGCCCAAATACCATCATTCGACTCATCCCAAACCATCTCAATTGGGTTCAGGTCAGGTGATTGTGGAGGCCAGGTCATCTGATGCAGCACTCCATCACTCCTTGGTCAAATAGCCCTTACACAGCCTGGAGGTGTGTTTTAGGTTATTGTCCTGTTGAAAAACATTTAACATTTTACATTTTAGTCATTTTAGCTCTTATCCAGAGCAACTTAAAAAAAAATATATAATAATTCTTCATACAAACAAATGATAGTCCCACTAAGCCCAAACCAGATTGGATGGCATACCACTGCAGAATATTGTGGTAGCCATGCTGGTTAAGTGTGCCTTGAATTCTAAATAAATCACAATAAATCACCAGCAAAGCACCCCCACACCATCACACCTCCTCCTCCATGCTTCACTGTGGGAACCACACATGTGGAGATAATCCGTTCACCTACTCTGCGTCTCACAAAGACTTGGCGGTTGGAACAAAAATCTCAAATTTGGACTCATCAGACCAAAGGACAGATTTCCACTGGTCTAATGTCCATTGCTTGTGTTTCTTGGCCCAAGCAAGTCTGTTCTTCTTATTGGTGTCCTTTAGTACTGGTTTCTTAGCAGCAATTTGACCATAAAAGCCTGAGTCACGCAGTCTCCTCTGAACAGTTGATGTTGAGATGTGTCTGATACTTGAACTCTGTGAAGTATTTATTTGGGCTGCAATCTGAGGTGAAGTTAAGTCTAATGAACTTATCCTCTCCAGCAGAGGTAACACTCTGGATCTTCCTTTCCTGTGGCGGACCTCATTGCAGCCAGTTTCATCATAGTTCTTGATGGTTTCTGTGACTGCACTTGAAGAAACGTTCATAGTTCTTGAAATTCTCTGCATTGACTGACATTCATGTCTTAAAGTAATGATGGACTGTCGTTTCTCTTTGCTTATTTGAGCTTTTCTTGACATAATATGGACTTGGTCTTTTACCAAATAGGGCTATCTTCTGTATACCACCCTTACCTTGTCACAACACAACACAACTGATTGGCTCAAATGCATCAAGAAGGAAAGAAATTCCACAGATTAACATTTAAAAAGGAACACCTGTTCATTGAAATGCATTCCAGGTGAATATCTCATGAAGCTGGTTGAGAGAATGCCAAGAGTGTGTAAAGCTGTCATCAAGGCAAAGGGTGGCTACTTTGAAGAATCTCAAATATAAAAACACTTTTTTTGGTTACTACATGATTCCATATGTGTTATTTCATATTTCATAGTTACAATGTAGAAAATAGTAAAAATAAAGAAAAACCCTGGAATGAGTAGGTGTGTCCAAACTTTTGACTGGCACTGTACGTCGGGTGCCTTGTAAGGATCCGCCGGCGAGCGAGTAATCTGCCTCTTCCATCAATCCTGTTAGCCAACGTACAATCATTGGAAAACAAAATGGACAACCTAAGATCAATAATATCTTACCAACGGGACATTAAAAACTGTAATGTCTTATTTTTCACCAAGTCTTGGCTGAACGACGACATGGATAACATACAGCTGGCGGGATATACGCTACATCGGCAGGATAGAACAGCTGGGGTGGCGTATATTTGTAAACAACCGATGGTGCAATAAATCTAATATTAAGGAAGTTTTGAGGTTTTGCTCGCCTGAGGTAGAGTATCTCATGATAAGCTGTAGACCACAGTATTTACCAAGAGAGATTTCTTCTATATTTTTCATAGCTGTCTATTTACCACCACAAACCAATGCTGGCATTAAGATTGCACTGAATGAGCTGTATAAGGCCATAATAAACAGGAAAACGCTCATCCAGAGGCAGCGCTCCTAGTGGCCAGGGACTTTAATGCAGGGAAACTTAAATCCATTCTACCTAATTTCTGCCAGCATGTTAAATGTGCAACCAGAGGAAAAAAAAAACTATAGACCACCTTTATTCCACACACGGAGACGCGTGCAAAGCTCTACCCTGCCTTCCATTAGGTAAATCTGACCATAATTAAATCCTCCTGATTCCTGCTTATAAGCACAGACTAAAGTAGGAAGCACCATTGACTCAGTTAATAAGGAAGTGGTCAGATGATGCAGATGCTAAGCTACAGGACTGTTTTGCTAGCACAGACTGGAATATGTTCGGGGATTCTTCCGATGCCATTGAGGAGTAAACCACATCAGTCACTGGCTTCATCAGTAAGTGCGTTGAGGACGTCGTCCCCACAGTGACCGTACATACATACCCCAACCAGAAGCCATGGATTAAAGGCAAAATCTGCACTGAGCTAAAAGGTAGAGCTGCCACTTTCAAGGAGCGGGACTCTAACCCGGACGCTTATAAGAAATCCCGCTATGCCCTCCTACGAACCATCAAACAGGCAAAGTGTCAATACAGGACTAAGACTGAATCATACTACACTGGCTCTGTCGCTCGTCGGATGTGGCAGGGCTTGAAAACTATTACAGACTACAAAGGGAAGCACAGCCGCGAGCTGACCAGTGACACAAACCTACCAGACGAGCTAAATCACTTCTTTGCTCACTGCGAGGCAAGCAACACTGAAGCATGAATAAGAACATCAGCTGTTCCGGATGACTATGTGATCACGCTCTCCGTAGCCAATGTGAGTAAGACTTTTAAGCAGGTCAAGGTCATTCACAAGGCCGCAGGGCCAGACGGATTACCAGGACGTGTACTCCAAGCATGCGCTGAAGTGTCTTCACTGACATTTTCAACATGTCCCTGACTGAGTCTGTAATACCAACATGTTTCAAGCAGACCACCATAGTCCCTGTGCCCAAGAACACTATGATAACCTGCCTAAATGACTACTGACCCGTAGCACTCACGTCTGTAGCCATGAAGTGCTTTGAAAGGCTGGTAATGGCTCACATCAACACCATTTTCGCAGAAATCCTAGACCCACTCCAATTTGCATACCACCCCAACAGATCCACAGATGATGCAATCTCTATTGCACTCCACACTGCCCTTTCCCACCTGGACAAGAGGAACACCTACGTGAGAATGCTATACATTGACTACAGCTCAGTGTTCAACACCATAGTGCCCTCAAAGCTTATCACTAAGCTAAGGACCCTGGGACTAAACACCTCCCTCTGCAACTGGATCCTGGACTTCCTGACCCCAGGTGGTAAGGATCGATAATAACACATCTGCCACGCTGATCCTCAACACGGGGGCCCCTCAGGGGTGCGTACTCAGTCCCCTCCTGTACTCCCTGTTCACCCATGACTACATGGCCAGGCACGACTCCAACACCATCATTAAGTTTGCCGATAACACAACAGTGGTAGGCCTGATCACCAACAACGATGAGACAGCCTATAGGGAGGAGGTCAGAGACCTGGACGTGTGGTGCCAGGATAACAACCTCTCCCTCAAAGTGACCAAGACAAAGGAGATGATTGTGGACTACAGGAAAAAAAATAAGACTGAGCACGCCCCCATTCTCATTGACAGGGCTGTAGTGGAACAGGTTGAGAGTTTCAAGTTCCTTGGTGTCCACATCACCAACAAACTATCATGGTCCTAACACATCAAGACAGTCATGAAGAGGTCACGAAAAAGCTTATTCCCCCTCAGGAGACAGAATAGATTTGGCATTTGTACTCAGGTCCTCAAAAAGTTATATATTTGCACCATCGACAGCATCCTGACTTTTTCCATCATCACCTGGTATGGCAACTGTTCGGCCTCCGACTGCAAGGCACTACAGAGGGTAGTGCGTACGGCCCAGTGCATCAATGGGGCCAAGCTTCCTGCCATCCAGAACCTCTATACCAGGCGGTGTCAGAGGAAGGCCCTAAAATGGTCAAAGACACCAGCCACCCTAGTCATAGACTGTTCTCTCTGCTACTGCACGGCAAGCGGTACCGGAGCGCCAAGTCTAGGTCCAAAAGGCTTCTTAACAGCTTCTACCCCCAAGCCATAAGACTCCTGAACAGCTAATCATGGCTACCCGGACTATTTGCATTGTCAGGCCCCTACTCCACCACTACCATATAAAGTTGAAGTCGGAAGTTTACATATATTTAGGTTGGAGTAATTAAAACTTGTTTTTCAACCACTCCACACATTTATTTTTAACAAACTATAGTTTTGGCAAGTCGGTTAGGACATCTACTTTGTGAATGACACAAGTAATTTTTCCAACAATTGTTTACAGACAGATTATTTCACTTATAATTCACTCTATCACAATTCCAGTGGGTCAGAAGTTTACGTACACTAAAGTTGACTGTGCCTTTAAACAGCTTGGAAAATTCCAGAAAATGATGTCATGGCTTTAGAAGCTTCTGATAGGCTAATTGACATCATTTGAGTCAATTGGAGTTGTACCTGAGGATGTATTTCAAGGCCTACCTTCCAACTCAGTGCCTCTTTGCTTGACATCATGGGAAAATCAAAAGAAATCAGCCAAGACCTCCAAAATTGTAGACCTCCACAATACTGGTTCATCCTTTGGAGCAATTTCCAAACGCCTGAAGGTACCACGTTCATCTGTACAAACAATAGTATGCAAGTATAAACACCATGGGACCATGCAGCCATCATACCGCTCAGGAAAGAGATGCGAGATGAACGTTTTACCTTTAGAGATGAACGTACTTTGGTGCCAAAAGTGCAAATCAATCCCAGAACAACAGCAAAGGACTTTGTGAAGATGCTGGCGGAAAACAGGTACAAAAGTATCTATATCCACAGTTAAACGAGTCCACTATCAACATAACCTGAAAGGCAGCTCAGCAAGGAAGAAGCCACTGCTCCAAAATCGCCATAAAAAAGCCAGACTACGGTTTGCAACTGCACATGGGGACAAAGATCGTACTTTTTGGAGAAATGTCCACTGGTCTGATGAAACAAAAATAGAACTGTTTGGCCATAATGACCATTGTTATGTTTGGAGGAAAAAGGGGGTGCTTGCAAGCCGAAGAACACCATCCCAACTGTGAAGCACGGGGGTGGCAACATCATGCTGTGGTGGTGCTTTGCTGCAGGAGGGACTGGTGCACTTCACAAAATAGATGGCATCATGAGGAAGGAAAATTATGTGGATATATTGAAGCAACATCTCAAGACATCAATCAGGAAGCTAAAGCTTGGTCGCAAATGAGCCTTCCAAATGGACAATGACCCCAAACATCCTTCCAAAGTTGTGGCAAAATGGCTTAAGGACAACAAAGTCAAGGTATTGGAGTGGCCATCACAAAGCCCTGACCTCAATCCTGTAGAAAATTTGTGGGCAGAACTGAAAAAGCGTGTGCGAGCAAGGAGGCCTACAAACCTGACTCAGTTACACCAGCTCTGTCAGGAGGAATGGTCCAACATTCACCCAACTTATTGTGGGTAGCTTGTGGAAGGCTACCAGAAACGTTTGACCCAAGTTAAACAATTTAAAGGCAATGCTACCAAATACTAATTGAGTGTATGTAAACTTCTGACCCACTGGGAATGTGATGAAAGAAATAAAAGCTGAAATAAATCATTCTCTCTACTATTATTCTGACATTTCATATTCTTAAAATAAAGTGGTGATCCTAACTGACCTAAGAAAGGGAATTTTTACTAGGATTAAATGTCAGGAATTGTGAAGAACTGAGTTTAAATGTATTTGGCTAAGTTGTATATAAACTACCGACTTCAACTGTACCTACAATACAAAATCCATGTGTACGTGTGTGTATAGTGTGTATGTTATTGTGTGTATCATGTGTCTGTGCTTCACAGTCCCCGCTGTTCCATAAGGTGTATTTTTATCTGTTTTTTAATCGAATTTTACTGCTTGCGTCAGTTACTTGATGTGGAATAGAGTTCCATGTAGTCATGGCTCTATTTAGTACTGTGCGCCTCCCATAGTCTGTTCTGGACTTTGGGACTGTGAAGAGACCTCTGGTGGCATGTCTTGTGGGGTATGCATGGGTGTCTGAGCTGTGTGCCAGTAGTTCAAACAGACAGCTCGGTGCTTTCAACATGTCAATACCTCTCATAAACACAAGTAGTGACGAAGTCAATCTCTCCTCCACTTTGAGCCAGGAGAGATTGACATGCATATTATTAATATTAGCTCTCTGTGTACATCCAAGGGCCAACCATGCTGCCCTGTTCTGAGCGAATTGCAATTTTCCTAAGTCCCTTTTTGTTGCACCTGACCACATGACTGAACTGTAGTCCAGGTGTGACAAAACTAGAGCCTGTAGGACCTGCCTTGTTAATAGCTGTTAAGAAGGTAGAGTAGCGCTTTAGCTACTGTTGTATCAATATGTTTTGACCATGACAGTTTACAATCCAGGGTTACTCCAAGCAGTTTAGTCACCTCAACTTGCTCAATTTCCACATGATGTATTACAATATTTAGTTGAGGTTTAGGGTTTAGTAAATTAATATTTAGGACTAACTTATTCCTTGCCACTATCTCTGAAACTAACTGCAGCTATTTGTTAAGTGTTGCAGTCATTTCAGTTGTTGTAGACCTTTTCTATCCTCATTGTCTGAACCGTTAACGTTAGGTAGCAAGTGGCTATTGTGCTTGAAATTTAGCTAGCTTGTTGCTACCTGGATAGCTACTAGTAAACAATAGCTGGAACGACCGAGCAAACAGACGCGAACTGGCTGAGTCAATTCAGTGGCTAGCTTTGCACTTGGCTAGCTAACAGTAGCTGCTAGGGGTAAGTCATAACCTACATTTGTGTTTTGTTTTTTACATATTGATAGCCCGAGTCGTTCAAGGAATTCGGGACATGGGTGACTAGTTAACGTTAGTTTGGCTCTCTCTGTGTGTTCGTGCCGTGAAAGGAGGAGTTCTTATTTGTCTGAAAGCAATGGCTAGCTAGTTTGCTAACTATTCTAGCTAACTAACTGGCTGAATAAGTTGACGACGGACTCGCTCAAGCTGTCGGGACTAACCCACAACATTAGACACGGACACGAACGATCTGCTTGCGTGTTGATACACTGGTTGTTTGTTGTGGCCGAGTATTGGCGTTAAACCGTGTTGTTGGAGTCCGGCATGCTAGCTGGCTGTGGCGTCTTATGACTAGGTGCCCGGACAATTTTCACGGAATAATACTGCACCTAGTTAGCTAGCTGAATTAACTAAGTTAGTCTATTCCTAGAAAACATTGAACCGCTGTAGTTTACAACAATTATAGTTTCTGAGGTGGAAGTTGGGAGAGTTATATTTGGGAGTTGTGGTGAGGGAGGCCCCGCTCTCTCCTTTCCCAGATGTTTAGTTCATTTCATTCCGATCTCCTCTGCATTATTGTAGCCATTTGCTGCAGCCTGTCAACTATGCCTCTGCCTATCCCTGTTCTCTCCTCTCCGCACAGGCTACACAAACGCCTCACACCGCGTGGCTGCTGCCTCTCTAACCTGGTGGTCCCTGCACGCACCACCCACGTGGAGTTCCAGGTCTCAGGCAGCCTCTGGAACTGCCGTTCTGCTGCCAACAAGGCAGAGTTCATCTCAGCCTATGCTACCCTCCAGTCCCTCGACTTCTTGGCGCTGACGGAAACATGGATTACCACTGAAAACACTGCTACTCCTACTGCTCTCTCCTCGTCTGACCATGTGTTCTCGCATTCCCCGAGAGCATCTGGTCAGCGGGGTGGTGGCACAGGAATCCTCATCTCTCCCAAGTGGACATTCTAAATTTTTCCCATGACCCATCTGTCTATCTCCTCATTTGAATTCCATGCTGTCACAGTCACTAGCCCATTTAAGCTTAATATCCTTGTCATCTATCGCCCTCCAGGTTCCCTTGGAGAGTTCATCAATGAGCTTGACGCCTTGATAAATTCCTTTCCTGAGGATGGCTCACCCCTCACAGTTCTGGGGAATTTCAACCTCCCTACGTCTACATTTGACTCATTTCTCTCTGCCTCCTTCTTTCCACTCCTCTCCTCTTTTGACCTCACCCTCTCACCGTCCCCGCCTACTCACAATCTTTACTAGATGATGTTGTTCTACTAATCTCACTGCAACTCCCCTCCATTTCTCTGACCACTACTTTGTATCCTTTTCTCTCTCGCTCTCCTCCAACACTACTCACTCTGCCCCTACACAGATGGTAATGCGCCGTCGCAACCTTCGCTCTCTCTCTCCCGCTACTCTCTCATCTTCCATCCTATCATCTCTTCCCTCTGCTCAATCCTTCTCCCTCCAATCTCCTGATTCTGCCTCCTCAACCCTCCTCTCCTCCCTTTCTGGATCTTTTGACTCTCTATGTCCCCTTATCCTCCCGGCCGGCTCGGTCCTCCCCTCCAGCTCCGTGGCTTCATGACTCATTGCGAGCTCACAGAACAGAGGTCCGGGCAGCTGAGCGGAAATGGAAGAAAACTAGACTCCCTGCGGTCCTGGCATCTTTTCACTCCCTCCTCTCTACATTTTCTCCATCTGTTTCTGCTGCTAAGGCCACTTTCTACCACTCTAAATTCCAAGCATCTGCCTCTAACCCTAGGAAGCTCTTTGCCACATTCTCCTTCCTGCTGAATCCCCCCTCCTACCTCTCTGTGGATGACTTCGTCAACCATTTTGAAAAGAAGGTTGACGACATCCGATCCTCGTTTGTTAAGTCAAATGACACTGCTGGTCCTGCTCACACTGCCCTACCCTATGCTTTGACTTCTTTCTCCCCTCTCTCTCCAGATAAAATCTTGCGACTTGTGACGGCAGGCCGCCCAACAACCTGCCCGCTTGACCCTATCCCCTCCTCTCTTCTCCAGACCATCTCCGGTGACCTTCTCCCTCTCTGATCAACTCATCCTTGACCGCTGGCTATGTCCCTTCCGTCTTCAAGAGAGCGAGAGTTGCAACCCTTCTCAAAAAACCAACACTCGATCCCTCTGATGTCAACAACTACAGACCAGTATCCCTTCTTTCCTTTCTCTCCAAAACTATTGAGCGTACCGTCTTTAGCCAACTCTCTTGCTATCTCTCTCAGAATTACCTTCTTGATCCAAACCAGTCAGGTTTCAAGACTGGTCATTCAACTGAGACTGCTCTTCTCTGTGTCACGGAGGCTCTCCGCACTGCTAAAGCTAACTCTCTCTCCTCTGCTCTTGTCCTTCGAGACCTGTCTGCTGCCTTTGATACTGTGAACCATCAGATCCTCCTCTACACCCTCTCCGAGCTGGGCATCTCCGGCGTGGCTCACTCTTGGATTGCGTCCTACCTGACCGGTCGCTCCTACCAAGTGGTGTGGCGAGAAGCTGTCTCCGCACCACGTTCTCTCACCACTGGTGTCCCCCAGGGCTCAGTTCTAGGCCCTCTCCTATTCTCGCTATGCACCAAGTCACTTGGCTCTGTCATATCCTCACATGGCCTCTCCTATCATTGCTACGCTGACGATACACAACTAATTTTCTCCTTTCCCCCTTCTGATAACCAGGTGGCAAATCGCATCTCTGCATGTCTGGCAGACATATCAGTATGGATGACGGATCACCACCTCAAGCTGAACCTTGGCAAGACGGAGCTGCTCTTCCTCCCGGGGAAGGACTCCTGTTCCATGATCTCCACATCACGGTTGACAACTCTGTTGTGTCCTCCTCCCAGAGTGCGAAGAGCCTTGGCGTGACCCTGGACAACACCCTGTCATTATCCGCTAACATCAAGGCGGTGACCCGGTCCTGTAGGTTCATGCTCTACAACATTCGGAGAGTACGACCCTGCCTTACACAGGAAGCGGCACAGGTCCTAATCCAGGCACTTGTCATCTCCCGTCTGGATTACTGCAACTCGCTGTTGGCTGGGCTCCCTGCCTGTGCCATTAAACCCCTACAACTCATCCAGAATGCCGCAGCCCGTCTGGTGTTCAACCTTCCCAAGTTCTCTCACGTCACCCCGCTCCTCCGCACACTCCACTGGCTTCCAGTTGAAGCTCGCATCTGCTACAAGACCATCGTGCTTGCCTACGGAGCTGTGAGGGGAACAGCACCTCCGTGCCTTCAGGCACTGATCAGTCCCTACACCCAAACGAGGGCATTGCGTTCATCCACCTCTGGCCTGCTGGCTCCCCTACCTCTGCGGAAGCATAGTTCCCGCACAGCCCAGTCAAAACTGTTCGCTGCTCTGGCACCCCAATGGTGGAACAAGCTCCCTCACGACGCCAGGACAGCGGAGTCACTCACCACCTTCCGGAGACATTTGAAACCCCACCTCTTTAAGGAATACCTGGGATAGGATAAAGTAATCCTTCTACCCCCCTTACCCCAACCCACCCCCCCCAAAAAAAAAGTTATAGATAAATATATATATATATATATATATATATATACATATATATATATATATATATATTGATATATATATATATATATATATATATATATATATATATATATATATATATATATATATATATATATATATATATACTTTGTAAAGTGGTTATCCCACTGGCTATAAGGTGAATGCACCAATTTGTAAGTCGCTCTGGATAAGAGCGTCTGCTAAATGACGTAAATGTAAATGTAAATGTTGTAGTAGCTGACCTGTATAGTGTTGAGTCTTCCACATACATAGACAAACTGGCTTTAGTCATCAGTAAAGATTTAAAAAAGTAAGGGGCCTAGTCAGCTGCCCTGGGGAATTCCTGATTTTACCTGGATTTTGTTGGAGAGGCTTCCATTAAAGAACACCCTCTGTGTTCTGTTAGACAAGTAACTCTTTATCCACAATATAGCAGGGGGTGTAAAGCCATAATATATACTTTTTTTCCAGCAGCAGAGTATCATCGATAATGTCAAAAGCCACACTGAAGTCTAACAAAACAGCCCCCACAATATTTTTATCATCAGTTTCTCTCAGCCAATCATCAGTAATTTGTGTAAGTGCTGTGCTTGTTGAATGTTCTTCCCTATCAGCGTGCTGAAAGTCTGTTTTCAATTTGTTTACTGTAAAATGGCATTTTATCTGGTCAAACACAATTTTTTCCAAAAGTTTCCAAAGGGTTGGTAACAGGCTGATTGGTCGGCTATTTGAGCCAGTAAAGGGACCCCGGTGGCTTGTCATTGTTGATAGACAACAATATTTTTTTTTCCTCTTCCACATAATTTCAGATATACTTGGATGTGTGGTGTTAATGTTTGTTGCTGGAATGTCATGCCTAAATTTGCTAATCTTGCCAATGAAAAAATAATTAAAGTAGTTGGCAATATCAGTCGGTTTTGTGATGAATTAGCCATCTGATTCAATGAATGATGGAGCTGAGTTTGCCTTTTCCCAAAAAATTCAAGTCTCAAATCTCTGGAAGACTGAAACAGGTTTCCCTCAAGATTTTCCCTGTATTTAGCGTCATCCATCATTCCTTCAATTCTGACCAGTTTCCCAGTCCCTGCCGATGAAAAACATCCCCACAGCATGATGCATGTTGTGATGAGAGGTGCTGGGTTTGTGCCAGACATAGCCACAAAGCTCAATTTTAGTCTCATCTGACCAGAGTACCTTCTTCCATATGTTTGGGGAGTCTCCCACATGCCTTTCGGCGAACATCAAACGTGTTTGCTTATTTTTTTCTTTAAGCAACTGCTTTTTTTCTGGCCACTCTTCCGTAAAGCCCAGCTCTGTGGAGTGTACGGCTTAAAGTGGTCCTATGGACAGATACTCCAATCTCCGCTGTGGAGCTTTGCAGCTCCTTCAGGGTTATCTTTGGTCTCTTTGTTACCTCTCTGATTAATGCCCTCCTTGCCTGTGGGTTTTGGTGGGCGGCCCTCTCTTGACAGGTTTGTTGTGATGCCATATTTTTTTAATTTTTAAATAATGGATTTAATGATGCTCCGTGGGATGTTCAAAGTTTCTGAATTTGTTTTATAACCCAATTGTGATCTGTACTTCTCCACAACGTTGTCCCTGACCTGTTTGGAGAGCTCCTTGGTCTTCATGGTGCCGCTTGCATGGTGGTGCCCCTTGCTTAGTGGTGTTGCAGACTCTGGGGCCTTTCAGAACAGGTGTATATATACTGAGATCATGTGACAGATCATGTGACACAGGTGGACTTTATTTAACTAATTATGTGACTTCTGAAGGTAATTGGTTGCACCAGATCTTATATAGGGGCTTCATAGCAAAGGGGGTGAATACATATGGACACACCACCTTTCCGTTATTTATCTTTTAGAATTTTTCGAAACAAGTTATATTTTTCATTTCACTTCACCAATTTGGACTGTTTTGTGTATGAAATCCAAATAAAAATCCACTTAAATTACAGGTTGTAATGCAACAAAATATGAAAAACGCCAAGGGGGAAGAATACTTTTGCAAGGCACTGTATGTATTACCATTAGTATAAATGCTTATATATTCCAGCTACTAGTCACTTCTCAGCCCTGTTTACATCCTACCACCAGTCACTTTTTATGTATAAACCCACCTCAACCACTCCAGTACCCATGCACACTGAATAAGGTACTGACACTGACCTGTATATACAACCACTCCAGTACCCCTGCACATTGAATAAGGTACTGACACTGACCTGTATATACAACCACTCCAGTACCCCTGCACATTGAATAAGGTACTGACCTGTATATACAACCACTCCAGTACCCCTGCACATTGAATAAGGTACTGACCTGTATATACAACCACTCCAGTACCCCTGCACATTGAATAAGGTACTGACCTGTATATACAACCACTCCAGTACCCCTGCACATTGAATGAAGTAATGATACTGACCTGTATATACAACCACTCCAGTACCCCTGCACATTGAATAAGGTACTGACACTGGCCTGTATATACAACCACTCCAGTACCCCTGCACATTGAATGAAGTAATGATACTGACCTGTATATACAACCACTCCAGTACCCCTGCATATTGAATAAGGTACTGACCTGTATATACAACCACTCCAGTACCCCCTGCATATTGAATGAAGTAATGATACTGACCTGTATATACAACCACTCCAGTACCCCTGCATATTGAATAAGGTACTGACCTGTATATACAACCACTCCAGTACCCCTGCACATTGAATAAGGTACTGACACTGGCCTGTATATACAACCACTCCAGTACCCCTGCACATTGAATGAAGTAATGATACTGACCTGTATATACAACCACTCCAGTACCCCTGCATATTGAATAAGGTACTGACCTGTATATACAACCACTCCAGTACCCCTGCATATTGAATGAAGTAATGATACTGACCTGTATATACAACCACTCCAGTACCCCTGCATATTGAATAAGGTACTGACCTGTATATACAACCACTCCAGTACCCCTGCATATTGAATGAAGTAATGATACTGACCTGTATATACAACCACTCCAGTACCCCTGCACATTGAATAAGGTACTGACACTGACCTGTATATACAACCACTCCAGTACCCCTGCACATTGAATAAGGTACTGACACTGGCCTGTATATACAACCACTCCAGTACCCCTGCACATTGAATGAAGTAATGATACTGACCTGTATATACAACCACTCCAGTACCCCTGCATATTGAATGAAGTAATGATACTGACCTGTATATACAACCACTCCAGTACCCCCTGCATATTGAATGAAGTAATGATACTGACCTGTATATACAACCACTCTAGTACCCCTGCATATTGAATGAAGTAATGATACTGACCTGTATATACAACCACTCTAGTACCCCTGCATATTGAATGAAGTAATGATACTGACCTGTATATACAACCACTCTAGTACCCCTGCATATTGAATGGAAGTAATGATACTGACCTGTATATACAACCACTCCAGTACCCCCTGCATATTGAATGAAGTAATGATACTGACCTGTATATACAACCACTCCAGTACCCCTGCATATTGAATGAAGTAATGATACTGACCTGTATATACAACCACTCCAGTACCCCTGCATATTGAATGAAGTAATGATACTGACCTGTATATACAACCACTCCAGTACCCCTGCATATTGAATGAAGTAATGATACTGACCTGTATATACAACCACTCCAGTACCCCTGCATATTGAATGAAGTAATGATACTGACCTGTATATACAACCACTCCAGTACCCCTGCATATTGAATAAGGTACTGACCTGTATATACAACCACTCCAGTACCCCTGCATATTGAATGAAGTAATGATACTGACCTGTATATACAACCACTCCAGTACCCCTGCATATTGAATGAAGTAATGATACTGACCTGTATATACAACCACTCCAGTACCCCTGCATATTGAATGAAGTAATGATACTGACCTGTATATACAACCACTCCAGTACCCCCTGCATATTGAATGAAGTAATGATACTGACCTGTATATACAACCACTCCAGTACCCCTGCATATTGAATGAAGTAATGATACTGACCTGTATATACAACCACTCCAGTACCCCTGCATATTGAATGAAGGATACTGACCTGTATATACAACCACTCCAGTACCCCTGCATATTGAATGAAGTAATGATACTGACCTGTATATACAACCACTCCAGTACCCCTGCATATTGAATGAAGTAATGATACTGACCTGTATATACAACCACTCTAGTACCCCTGCATATTGAATAAGGTACTGACCTGTATATACAACCACTCCAGTACCCCTGCATATTGAATGAAGTAATGATACTGACCTGTATATACTTGCATTCTCGTGTTTCTTTAACATCATAGTTCTTCTGTGTTTTTAATTTTTTAATTTTTTATTATTATCTAAGTATAATTATTATTATCACTGCATTGTTGGGAAAGATAAGAATCAAGTAAGAATTTCAATGTACTGTTTTACACCACATTCTGAACTCTGCTTGGATCCAAAATGGCGCCCTGTGGTTCAGCAGTTCAGCATGGGGGCGATTTCAGATGCATTAGTTCCACTATGCTGCATTATACAGTTACAGTGAGGGAAAAAAGTACTTGATCCCCTGCTGATTTTGTACGTTTGCCCACTGACAAAGACATGATCAGTCTATAATTTTAATGGTAGGTTAATTTGAACAGTGAGAGACAGAATAACAACAACATAAATCCAGAAAAACGCATGTCAAAAATGTTATCAATTGATTTGTATTTTAATGAGGGAAATAAGTATTTGACCCCTCTGCAAAACTTGACTTAGTACTTGGTGGCAAAACCCTTGTTGGCAATCACAGAGGTCAGACATTTCTTGTAGTTGGCCACCAGGTTTGCACACATCTCAGGAGGGACTTTGTCCCACTCCTCTTTGCAGATCTTCTCCAAGTCATTAAGGTTTCGAGCCTGACGTTTGGCAACTCAAACCTTCAGCTCCCTCCACAGATTTCCTATGGGATTATGTTCTGGAGACTGGCTAGGCCACTCCAGGACCTTAATGTGCTTCTTCTTGAGCCACTCCTTTGTTGCCATGGCCGTGTGTTTTGGGTCATTGTCATGCTGGAATACCCATCCACGACCCATTTTCAATGCCCTGGCTGAGGGAAGGAGGTTCTCACCCAAGATTTGACGGTACATGGACCCATCCATTGTCCCTTTGATGCGGTGAAGTTGTCCTGTCCCCTTAGCAGAAAAACACCCCCAAAGCATAATGTTTTGACAGTGGAGATGGTGTTCTTGGGGTCATAGGCAGCATTCCTCCTCCTCCAAACACGGCGAGTTGAGTTGATGCCAAAGAGCTCGATTTTGGTCTCATCTGACCACAACACTTTCACCCAGTTCTCCTCTGAATCATTCAGATGTTCATTGGCAAACTTCAGACGGGCCTGTATATGTGCTTTCTTGAGCAGGGGGACCATGCGGGCGCTGCAGGATTTCAGTCCTTCACGGCGTAGTGTGTTACCAATTGTTTTCTTGGTGACTATGGTCCCAGCTGCCTTGAGATCATTGACAAGATCCTCCGGTGTAGTTCTGGGCTGATTCCTCACCGTTCTCATGATCATTGCAACTCCACGAGGTGAGATCTTGCATGGAGCCCCAGGCCAAGGGATATTGACAGTTATTTTGTGTTTCTTCCATTTGCGAATAATCGCACCAACTGTTGTCACCTTCTCACCAAGCTGCTTGGCGATGGTCTTGTAGCCCATTCCAGCCTTGTGTAGGTCTACAATCTTGTCCCTGACATCCTTGGAGAGCTCTTTGGTCTTGGCCATGGTGGAGAGTTTGGAATCTGATTGATTGATTGCTTCTGTGGACAGGTGTCTCCCTTTAAACTCCCTTTAAACTCCCTTTAAGAGTGTGCTCCTAATCTCAGCTCGTTACCTGTATAAAAGACACCTGGGAGCTAGAAATCTTTCTGATTGAGAGGGGGTCAAATACTTATTTCCCTCATTAAAATGCAAATCAATTTATGACATTTTTTACATGCGTTTTTCTGGATTTTGTTGTTGTTATTCTGTCTCTCAGTGTTCATATGACTGTAAGTCACTTTGGATAAAAGCGTCTGCTAAATGGCATATTATTATTATATTATAAATAAACCTACCATTAAAATTATAGACTGATCATTTCTTTGTCAGTAGGCAAACGTACAAAATCAGCAGGGGATCAAATACTTTTTTCCCTCACTGTAACTGTTTAATGTTCTGTACAGACTGGTGTGCTTTCCTCTCCTCTCAGCTCCAGGTGTGGGGTGGTTCTGGGTTATGTGTGAAGAAAAGGTGAGGCTTCGCTGTTTTGGGTCCATGACACACACAGCTATAGAGGGGAACTGTAAAGGCTGACATTTCTGATAAATAAATAAACCCAGTTGGTGCTCAGTGAGTCATCACGTCTCCAAAGGAGCATCTTCAAATATCCAGGAAGGAAAATTCATAAAGGAAACATGTATGAATAGAACGTTCTCCAAATAAAGTGTCTGAACGATTGTCAATTCACATCCTGTTTATCCAAACTCATGACCTTTATTCACATCCTGTTTATCTCATGACCTTTATTCACATCCTGTTTATCCACACTCATGACCTTTATCTCTTACAGGGGAAATCACAACAAGAGCCTTTGAATCTGAAATAAGCTTGATTTTTCTCTATTTATGTTACAGGTCCAGAGTGCAGAGGTTGTGACGCTACAGCTGATGTTGTATGTTGAGTCAGGTCTAAACAGGTCTAGTCAGGTCTAAACAGGTCTAGTCAGGTCTAAACAGGTCTAGTCAGGTCTAAACAGGTCTAGTCAGGTCTAAACAGGTCTAGTCAGGTCTAAACAGGTCTAGTCAGAGCTGTATGTCTGTCCGTCCACCAGTCTGTCCTCTCCTCTCGGTCAGTCCTACCCTCGATGGATTCTGATTTGCTGTTGTTGTTTTCGAGGCCTGTCATTGGCTTTCAACTTGTCACTCAGGAAGTGAGCAGTAATTATCTCTCTGACAGAGTCTCAGGGTCAGTTCTGACATCAAGCTGCCGCTGCTGCTCTGCACTGAAACACAATTATTTACTATTCAATAAACTTCACTGGTACTAAGACAGCTTATAACGTTAGCTGGTATGCTGTAGTATTTCATGTATATTAGTGGTATGTCTGTAGTATTTAATGTATAGTAAATGTATGTCTGTAGTATTTCATGTATAGTAGTGGTATGTCTGTAGTATTTAATGTATGGTAGTGATATGTCTGTAGTACTTCATATATAGTAGTGGTATGTATGTAGTATTTAATGTATATTCAATGCGTTTCTATGGGCTAATAGCAGTGATGCCAAATTCAAAGACAAGTGACGTCATCAGAGTGCGCAGCTGAACATTGTATGCTGGAAACACTTGGTTTGTAATTTTTTGACTAAAACATAATCAACATTCGTTAAATATAAATACCGGTTAGCTTTTAACAGCTAGGACTGCTATTTCTTTGTCCCGGAATCCCGCTTAACAGACAGGTTGAAGACTACTTGACAGAGTAGTCATCAAGCTAACAAAGTTAGTCCCAGATGAGTTTTGCAATGGAGCCCTCTTTGTCTGGAGAAATAAATGAACGGTTCCAGCACTGTCGGAGCTGTATCTACTACGCTTTGTTTCGGAACAAACAGGATCACTCAGAGTTCCAATACAATTGTTTGCTTGCCGAGGATTATAGGCGTGAGGTGGCTTCCTTAATCACGCAGGTCGCCAGCCTACGTAAGAAACTGGGGAAAACGCAGAGTGGAATGTTTACCTTTTCGACGCCGGTGGCTGGACGGCGTTCACGCTTATTGGATGCATCTCCGCCTTGTAGTTTGTCGTAATCCGACTGGCCGGTGTTGCCCGGAGCTCCACCATCTGATAGCGGAGTCGAAGGTGCACAGCAAGAGGAGCATGGCAATCAACAATGGTCGCATGTCACGACCCCTGGAAGCCGAAGACTACACTCCCAATGAGAGGCCCGGAGCAGAAACAAACAACGAATAGTTTCGCCGTCCTGAAGCCTGATCTTACAGCACATTACCTGTGTCTGTGGCCGCACTCCTACGATTTCGAAGTCGACGTCAGCAACCTTACATCCCTGCTCTGGATCGAGCAGGGCTTCTCCATCTGTCGGAGGCACCAGGCGCCAGGAGTAATGGGCTCAAGTTATCCTGCATCTCGCCCGTCCATAAATGGTTCTCAGAATACTGTGAAGCGTGGGATTGGGCGGATTTCCTCGTCCTTCTCGCCAGCCGTGATTTCTGGCTCCATGGTAAGACGTGACCGTTTCTGGTGCAAAAACAATGTCACATCCCGGAGCTCGATTAAATTACATTACTAAGCTGTTCCCGAATGTACTACATCAGGACATGGAAATCGATTCTATCGTAGTCCATGTGGGTTTTAATGACATTATGAAGGGCAGCTGTGAGCAGTTGAAACTGGATTTTAAAGAGCTGATTGACTCTCTGCTAGACACTAATAAAATACCCATCATATCTGGCCCTGTGCCCTCTCTGAATCATGGCATCATATCTGGTCCTGTGCCCTCTCTGAATCATGGCATTGAACGCTTTAGCAGGATTCTTTCTCTTCACAACTGGCTACGTGATTATTGCAGCTCAATGGGTGTAACTTTTGCTGACAATTTCTATACCTTCTGGAAAGAAAAAAAAAACACATTTTATAAGGAAGATGGGATCCACCCAACCCGTCTTGGGTTCCTGGATCCTTTCACAGCATTATTAGGCTGCGTTGAGACAATTAGTTATCAATGACCCAAGCCCAACTTGGCTAATCCCTACCATTGTGATTCTGAGTTGTCATAACGCTTCAGCAAATGTACATTATCCCAGGGACGTTGGTAAACACAATGTAAGTAACCTAATTTATGTCCCTCTTACTGCCAGGAATGCCTCTGCTGATCCTACGTCTATTGTATGCAGCAATCATGTGTCTATAAACCAGATATACAGTGCCTTGCAAAAGTATTCATCCCCCTTGGCGTTTTTCCTATTTTGTTGCATTACAACCTGTAATTTAAATGGATTTTTATTTGGATTTCATGTAATGGACATACACAAAAGAGTCAAAATTGGTGAGGTGAAACATTTTTTAAAACTTTTTTTTAACATAAAAGTGGTGTGTGCATATGTATTCACCCCTTTGCTATGAAGCCCCTAAATAAGATCTGGTGCAACCAATTACCTTTAGAAGTCACATAATTAGTTAAATAAAGTCCACCTGTGTGTCACATGATCTGTCACATGATCTCAGTTTATATACACCTGTTCTGAAAGGCCCCAGAGTCTGCAACACCACTAAGCAAGGGGCACCACCAAGCAACCGGCACCATGAAGACCAAGGAGCTCTCCAAACAGGTCAGGGACAAAGTTGTGGAGAAGTACAGATCAGGGTTGGGTTATAAAAAAATATCAGAAACTTTGAACATCCCACAGAGCAACATTAAATCCAATATTAAAAAATGGAAAGAATATGGCATCACAACAAACCTGCCAAGAGAGGGCCGCCCACCAAACCTCATGGACCAGACAAGGAGGGCCTTAATCAGAGAGGCAACAAAGAGACCAAAGATAACCCTGAAGGAGCTGCACAGCTCCACTGCGGAGATTGGAGTATCTGGCCATAGGACCACTTTAAGCCATACACTCCACAGAGCTGGGCTTTACGGAAGAGTGGGCAGAAAAAAGCCATTGCTTAAAGAAAAAAATAAGCAAACATGTTTGGTGTTCGCCAAAAACATGTGGGAGACTCCCCACACATATGGAAGAAGGTACTATGGTGAGATGAGACAAACATTTGTCTGGCGTAAACACAACACCTCTCATCACCCCGAGAACACCATCCCCACAGTGAAGCATGGTGGTGGCAGCATCATGCTGTGGGGATGTTTTTCATCGGCAGGGACTGGGAAACTGGTCAGAATTGAAGGAATGTTGGATGTTGCTAAATACAGGGACATTCTTGAGGGAAACCTGTTTAAGTCTTCCAGAGATTTGAGATTGGGACGGAGGTTCACCTTCCAGCAGGACAATGACCCTAAGCATACTGCTAAAGCACCACTTGATTGGTTTAAGGTGAAACATTTAAATATCTTGGAATGGCCTAGTCAAAGCCCAGACCTCAATCCAATTTAGAATCTGTGGTATGAATCTGTGGCATGAATAGTTATGCTCGCTCAAGTTTTCTGTTTCTTTGTCTTATTTCTTGTTTGTTTCACAATAAATAAATAAATTTGCATCTTCAAAGTGATAGGCATGTTGTGTAAATGAAATGATACAAACTCCCCAAAAATCCCCTTTAATTCCAGGTTGTAAATGCAACAAAATAGGAAAAATGCCAAGGGGGGTGAATACTTTCGCAAGCCACTGTACATGTACACAGGAGTAATAGTGACCAGTAGCAGGATCAATAGAGAAATACTAATGACTATGGCAATCAATAATAAATGAACGGCAGCATAATGGAGTAATGCATCTGATCAATAATAATTGTAGCTGCAGCTTAGGTTGTGTCTGAGTGGGTAGAGACCTCTGGATGGGCATAGAGTCAGCTTAGGTTGTGTCTGAGTGGGTAGAGACCTCTGGATGGGCATAGAGTCAGTGTGGATAGTCTGTGGGAGAGCGAGAGCAGTAGTTATTAGCCTTTAAACAGTCTTATGGCCAGGGGATAGAAGCATGTCTCTCGTAGCTGTAGTCATTGGCAATGTTTTGGGCCTTTCTCAGACATCGCCTGGTATGTACGTCTTGGATGGCTGGGAGCTCACCCCCAATGAAGCGCTGGGTCGTCTGCACCACCCTCTATAGGGCCTTCCGGTCGAAGGCGGTGCAGTTGCCATACCAGACGGTGATACAACCAGTCAGGATGTTCTTAACGGTGCAGCTGTAAAAGTAGCTGAGGGTCTGAGTGGTCATGCCAAATCATTTCAGCCTCCTGAGGAAGAAGAGGCATTGCCGTGCCAACTGTTCTGGTGTGAGAGGATCATTTTAATTGGACGCCGAGGAACTTGACGCTCTCCACTGTGGCCCCGCCCCTGTTTCCTGTAGTCCACGACCAGCTCCTTCGTCTTGTTGACATTGAGGTTGTTGGCTTGGCACCACATTGCCAGTCTCTGACCTCCTTCCTGTAGGCTGTGTCAGACATACCACTGTCGTGTCGTCAGAAAACTCTATGATGGAGTTGGAGTCATGCGTGACTAAACAGGGAGTAAACAGGGAGTGACCCCCGTGTTGAGGGTCAGCGTGGTGGAGGTGTTGTTGCTTACTCTCACCACCTGCCCGTCAGGAAGTCCAGGACCCAGTTGCAGAGGGAGGTGTTCAGTCCCAGGTTTTAGCAAGTACCTCAGTGTTAATCCAGGGTTTTTGATTGGGGAAGCAGTGAACCTTCACTGTGGGGACGTTGGCTATGCATTTCCTGAAGAAGCAGAGTTGGTTAATTCGTCAATTCTATCGGCGGAGTCCCAAAACATATTACAGCTAGCAAAGCAGTCCTCCGATTCGGAGGATAATTTCTCGATGTCACATCTGTAGAGAGGAGTAGTGATAGAGTTGGGATTGGAACCAGGTGTGTGTAATGATGATGAGACAAGTCCGGGGTTGATGAGTGAAGGGCGTTTGCCAGCAGCGAGTTGCATTAATCCAGACGGGAGATGACAAGTGCCTGGATTAGGACCTGTGCCGCTTCCTGTGTAAGGCAGGGTCGTACTCTCTGAATTTTGTAGAGCATGAACCTACAGGATCGGGTCACCGCCTTGATGTTAGTGGAGAATGTCAGGGTGTTGTCCAGGGATCACGCCAAGGCTCTTCGCACTCAACGGAGGAGGACTCAACGGAGTTGTCAACCGTGATGGCGAGATCATGGAACGGGCAGTCCTTCCCCGGGAGGAAGAGCAGCTCCATCTTGCCGAGGTTCAGCTTGAGGTGGTGATCCGTCATCCACACTGATATGTCTGCCAGACATGCAGAGATGCGTTTCGCCACCTGGTTATCAGAAGGGGGAAAGGAGAAGATCAGTTGTGTGTCGTCTGCGTAGCAATGATAGGAGAGGCCATGTGAGGATATGACAGAGCCAAATGACTTGGTGTATAGTGAGAATAGGAGAGGGCCTAGAACTGAGCCCTGGGGGACACCAGTGGTGAGTGCACGTGGTGCAGATACAGATTCTCGCACGCCACTTGGTAGGAGCGACCGGTCAGGTAGGACGCAATCCAAGAGTGAGCCACGCCGGAGATGCCCAACTCGGAGAGGGTGGAGAGGAGGATCTGATGGTTCACAGTATCAAAGGCAGCAGACAGGTCTAGAAGGACAAGAGCAGAGGAGAGAGAGTTAGCTTTAGCAGTGCGAGAAGAGCAGTCTCAGTTGAATGACCAGTCTTGAAACCTGACAGGTCCTGGAAGGTCATTCTGAGAGAGATAGCAAGAGAGTTGGCTAAAGACGGCATGCTCAAGAGTTTTGGAGAGAAAAGAAAGAAGGGATACTGGTCTGTAGTTGTTGACATCGGAGGGATCGAGTGTTGGTTTTTTGAGAAGGGGTGCAACTCTCGCTCTCTTGAAGACGGAAGGGACATAGCCAGCGGTCAAGGATGAGTTGATGAGCGAGGTGAGGTAAGGGATAAGGTCACCGGAGATGGTCTGGAGAAGAGAGGAGGGGATAGGGTCAAGCGGGCAGGTTGTTGGGTGGCCGCCCAACACAAGTCGCAAGATTTCATCTAGAGAGAGAGGGAAGAAATAGGTCAAAGCATAGGGTAGGGCAGTGTGAGCAGGACCAGCAGTGTCATTTGACTTAACAAACAAGGATCGGATGTCGTCAACATTCTTTTCAAAATGGTTGACGAAGTCATCCACAGATAGGGAGAAGGGGGGAGGGGGAGGAGGATTCAGCAGGGAGGAGAAGGTGGCAAAGAGCTTCCTAGGGTTAGAGGCAGATGCTTGGAATTTAGAGTGGTAGAAAGTGGCTTTAGTAGCAGAAACAGATGAAGAAAATGTAGAGAGGAGGGAGTGAAAAGATGCCAGGTCCGCAGGGAGTCTAGTTTTCCTCCATTTCCCCTCAGCTGCCATGAGTCCTGCTCTGTGAGCTCGCAATGAGTCGTCAAGCCACGGAGCAGGAGGGGAGGACCGAGCCAGCCGGGAGGATAGGGGACATATAGCGTCAAAGGATGCAGAAAGGGAGGAGAGGAGGGTTGAGGAGGCAGAATCAGGAGATTGGAGGGAGAAGGATTGAGCAGAGGGAAGAGATGATAGGATGGAAGAGGAGAGAGTAGCGGCAGAGAGAGAGCGAAGGTTGCGACGGAGCATTACCATCTGAGTAGGGGCAGAGTGAGTAGTGTTGGAAGAGAGCGAGAGAGAAAAGGATACAAAGCAGTGGTCGAAGACATGGAGGGGAGTTGCAGTGAGATTAGTAGAAGAACAGCATCTAGTAAAGATGAGGTCAAGCGTATTGCCTGCCTTGCGAGTAGGGGGGGACGGTGAGAGGGTGAGGTCAAAAGAGGAGAGGAGTGAAAAGAAGGAGGCAGAGAGAAATGAGTCAAAGGTAGACGTAGGGAGGTTGAAGTAACCCAAAACTGTGAGGGGTGAGCCATCCTCAGGAAAGGAACTTATCAAGGCGTCAAGCTCATTGATGAACTCTCCAAGGGAACCTGGAGGGCGATAAATGACAAGGATGTTAAGCTTGAATGGGCTAGTGACTGTGACAGCATGGAATTCAAATGAGGAGATAGACAGATGGGTCAGGAGAAAAATAGAGAATGTCCACTTGGGAGAGATGAGGATTCCTGTGCCACCACCACGCTGACCAGATGCTCTCGGGATATGCGAGAACACATGGTCAGACGAGGAGAGAGCAGTAGGAGTAGCAGTGTTTTCAGTGGTAATCCATGTTTCCGTCAGCGCCAAGAAGTCGAGGGACTGGAGGGTAGCATAGGCTGAGATTAACTCTGCCTTATTGGCCGCATAACGGCAGTTCCAGAGGCTGCCGGAGACCTGGAACTCCACGTGGGTCGTGCGCGCAGGGACCACCAGGTTAGAGAGGCAGCAGCCACGCAGTGTGAGGCGTTTGTATAGCCTGTGCGGAGAGGAGAGAACAGGGATAGACAGAGGCATAGTTGACAGGCTACAGAAAATGGCTACAATAATGCAAAGGAGATCGGAATGAAATGAACTAAACATCTGGGAAAGCTAGAGAGCGGGGCCTCCCTCACTTACATTTCACTGAAACACCCAAATATAACTCTCCCAACTTCCACCTCAGAAACTATAATTGTTGTAAACTACAGTGATTCAATGTTTTCTAGGAATAGAATTATAGAATAATAATAATAGGACCAATAAGAGACTGACCCCCAGTACGACCAATAAGAGACTGACCCCCAGTACGACCAATAAGAGACTGACCCCCAGTACGACCAATAAGAGACTGACCCCCAGTACGACCAATAAGAGACTGACCCCCAGTACGACCAATAAGAGACTGACCCCCAGTATGACCAATAAGAGACTGACCCCCAGTAAGACCAATAAGAGACTGACCCCCAGTAAGACCAATAAGAGACTGACCCCCAGTAAGACCAATAAGAGACTGACCCCCAGTACAACCAATAAGAGACTGACCCCAGTAAGACCAATAAGAGACTGACCCCAGTACGACCAATAAGAGACTGACCCCCAGTACGACCAATAAGAGACTGACCCCAGTACGACCAAAAAGAGACTGACCCCCAGTAAGACCAATAAGAGACTGACCCCCAGTACGACCAATAAGAGACTGACCCCCAGTACGACCAATAAGAGACTGACCCCCAGTAAGACCAATAAGAGACTGACCCCCAGTACGACCAATAAGAGACTGACCCCCAGTACGACCAATAAGAGACTGACCCCCAGTACGACCAATAAGAGACTGACCCCCAGTACGACCAATAAGAGACTGACCCCCAGTACGACCAATAAGAGACTGACCCCCAGTACGACCAATAAGAGACTGACCCCCAGTACGACCAATAAGAGACTGACCCCCAGTAAGACCAATAAGAGACTGACCCCCAGTAAGACCAATAAGAGACTGACCCCCAGTACGACCAATAAGAGACTGACCCCCAGTAAGACCAATAAGAGACTGACCCCCAGTAAGACCAACAAGAGACTGATTTAAGGCTATGGACGGAGTACGCAGGGGCTCCCTCGACGTCCAAGGGAGGGGAGGTGCATCGTAGGGTCCAGCACTAGCCAAGGGACCAGCTGCCACCGGCCTGAGGAGAGATACATGAAATGAGGGTTAGATACGGTAATTGATGGGGAGCTGTAATCTGTACGTCACCTTTTTGATTCTCCTCAGGACTTTGAACAGCCCCACAAACTGCAGGCTCAGCTTCCGGCAGGGCAGGCGGAGGAGCAGGTCCTTCGTAGAAAGCCAGACCCTGTCACCGGGGTGAAAGACCGGGCCACACTCGCGCTGGAGACGGCTGTGCGCTGTGTTCCATACCTCCTCGGCGTGCCAGAACAAATTGCACACCGCAGGAGCCTTGATCTGACTCCGGTGCCAGGGCCGGCTGATAGCCTAGAACACACTGAAACGGTGTGAGGTTAGTGGAGGAGCCCACTCCCCCGGCCGGTCCTGACAGTAACTACGAAGGTACCTACCCTTACCTCCTTATTGCCTTACCTCCATAACTTGCTACATTTGCACACACTGTATATATATTTTCTGTTGTATTTCTGACTTTATGTTTTTTACCCCATATGTAACTCTGTGTTGTTGTTTTATTGCACTACTATGCTTTATCTTGGCCAGGTCGCAGTTGTAAATGAGAACCTGTTCTCAACTGGCTTACCTGGTTAAATAAAGGTGAAATAAAAAAATAAAAAAACCCAGTTCCTGATTTACCCTTTCCACCTACCCATTTGATTGGGGACGGTACCAGGAGGTGAGGCTGACCGTGACCCCCAGTCGTTCCATGAAGACCTTCCAGACACGGGAGGTGAACTGAGGACCACGGTCAGACACGATGTCCTCCTGGATCCCATAGTGCCGGAAGACATGAGAGAAGAGAGCCTCTGCGGTCTGTATGGCCGTAGGGAGACCAGGCAGAGGAATCAAACGACAGGCGTTGGAAAACCGGTCCACAATGACCAGGACGGTGGTGTACCCCTCCGAGGAGGGAAGGTCTGTGACAAAGTCCATGGAGAGATGGGACCAGGGTCGTTGTGGAACCGGCAGCGGGTGTAGTTTGCCATAGGGGATGTGTCTTTGTGTCTTGCTCTGTGCGCAGGTGGAGCAGGAAGAGACGTAAACCCGGACGTCCCGGACCAAGGTGGGACACCAGTACTTAGGCGGAGAGACAGTCGATAGTACGGGCTATACCCGGGTGCCCCGACACAGGTGCTGTGTGTGCCCAGGCGAGGAGATGGTCCCGCACATCAGAGGGCACGTAGATATGCCCCTTGGTACAGTGGGCAGGTGAGGGCTCCTGTCGCAGGGCTCGACGGATATCCGCGACCACATTCCACACGACAGGAGCCACAATAATAATAATAATAATAATAATAATATGCCATTTAGCAGACGCTTTTATCCAAAGCGACTTACAGTCATGCGTGCATACATTATTATTATTATTTTTGTGTATGGGTGGTCCTGGGGATCGAACCCACTACCTTGGCTTTACAAGCGCCGTGCTCTACCAGCTGAGCTACAGAGGACCACGATGCAGGAGAATGGAATAATGGGTGTCACTTTCTCCCTCCGATCCTCTGTGTCATGCACCCACATCTGCCTTAACGTTCTTAGATCCCGGCCGGTAGGAAAAGGGTCATGTCAAACCTGGTGAAGAATAGGGCCACTGCTCGAATGACTCTAGGCTCCGGTGGTCCGTCCAGACAAGGAACGGGTGTTGAGCACCCTCCAACCAGTGCCGTCATGCCTTCAGCGCCTTCTTGACGGCCAACAACTCACAGTCGTAATTCCGCTCCGCGGGAGACAGCTTCCATGAGTAGAAGGCGCATGGATGGAGTTTAGGCGGCGATCCAGTACGTTGGGAGAGAACAGCCCCTACTCCAACCTCGGAGGCATCCACCTCCACGATGATGGGCAGAGAGGTCAGGGTGAGCCAGAACCAGTGTGTTTGTAAACCGTTGGCCTCCCCAGTCCAGCGCAGCTGTCAAGGACCTCCCTTCAGGGCCACCACTGTGATGAAACCCCTAATGAAGCGCCTGAAATAGTTGGAAAAACCTAGGAAGTGCTGCTCTGCCTTGATGTTGGAGGGAACAGGCCACGACCGTACCGCACTGACCCTCTGTTATTCCATCTCCACTCCCACGGCGGATATCCGATAGCCCAGGAAGGTAACCGCCTGTTGGAAGAACAGGCACTTCTCTGCCTTGGCGTACAGGTGATGCCCTATCAGCCTCTCCAAAACGGACCTGACATGAAAGACATGTTGCTCTAGGAGCGCGTCACGGGTACTTCCGTTTTCAGCTTATGTTCGTAAACAGGAGACATGATCTGATTTGCCAAAGGGGGGACGAGACAATATTGCAGTTACGAGAGTCCTGTTGATAGCAAATCTGTGATCGGAGGAAATCCATCTTATTATCAATTGGCCAATAGATAGAAGGGAAGTGGTGGCCGGTTTTCCCTTCACCTCAGTCTCAACAGGACGACTGATCTCTTGTCTCCTTTTCGCCTGCTTTTCCTCTTAGGTAGCCCAAAGATTGGATCAGAGGTACATAAAGAGCCCAGGACGGATGAATCGAAGTCGAAGCCGAAATGTAAGTTAGTAACGGCCTATCTGACGTTCAGCGTTTTTGTCGATCATAAGAAATGATAGTGGATACATTTCATGCAAAATAAGTAAAGATAAATGCCAAAATAATCACCTGGGAAGGGAGAAAGGGAGGAACAGGGAAAGTAAAGCCAATTATAATTATATTATTATTATTATTATTATTATTATTATTATTATTATTATTATTATTATTATTATAAATGGCTCACATCCTGTAGTCGAAGGAAATGTTTTCTTTCCTCTCCTACCTGGTAAATTGATCTCAAGTGCATCGAATCCAGGGGAGAAGCGACAATTTTAGCAGAGATTGTTTTTAACCCACAAGAGTCTAAGCCCTGCATAAGCCTACAATTATTTAATGAACTAAATAGTTTTTGGCCTTACTGCTATTAGCCCATACAAACACATTGAATAACAGATTCACTACATGGAACAACAGATAGTTGTCCCCCCAAAAAAAATCTAAAGGAAGTTTGATCTGAAGTGTATGTCCTATATCTGAGAGATAAAAGAAAGATCAGGAAACATTTTTTGGGACATGTATTTAACCCCTTATTTTTTTACACTACACAGTCTCCATATTACAACTTTTTTTTATTTATTTAACCCTTATGAAGTTGACTGAGAACACACTCTCATTTACAGCAACGACCTGGGGAATAGTTACAGGGGAGAGGAGGGGGGAGGTGTCACGCCCTGGCTCTGGGGACACTGTTATGTTGAGCCAGGGTGTGTAGATCTATGTTCTCTATTTCTATGTTGGCCTGAGTGACTCCCAATCAGAGGCAACGAGTGTCAGCTGTTTGCTGGTTGTCTCTGATTGGGAGCCATATTTAAACTGTCGGTTTTTCCTTTGGTTTTTGTGGGTTCTTGTTTCAAGTTGGTTGTGTTTGACCGTGTACTGTCACGTTACCGTCTTTGTTGTTTTGATCGCGTTTCGCTCAATAAAGAGTATGTTTGCCTGCAACGCTGCGCCTTGGTCCTCATCTGTTCCCGACGATCGTGACAGAAGAACCCACCAAGACAGGACCAAGCAGCGTGAGGAGGAGAGAGGATGGACCTGGGATCAGTGGAGTAGGAGTCTCGACTGGGCCAAGCCAAGTGAAGAGCAGAGAGGTTGGACTTTGGAGCAGTGGGGTGAGAGTCTGGCGAGAACTAGGGAGGCCTGGTCCACGGGGAGGAGAGACCCCCAGAAAATGTTTAGGGGGGGGTTCACGTCGTGGACGACGGTGCAGCAGGAGGCCGCGATGGAGCGGTCCAGCGGGTGCGCAGAGGAGGCCGCCAGGTTAAGGGGGCCACTGGTCACAGAGGAGAGGGAAAGTGTGGAGGCACGGCGAGAGGTACTGGGGTGTGTTACCAGTCCGGTCGGGCCCGTTCCTGATCTCTGCGTAGGGCCAGTGGTGTGTGTCCCCAGTGCGGTCCGGTCTGTTCCTGTTCCTCGCATCGAGCCTGTGGTGCGCGTCGCCAGCCCGGTCCGGCCTGTTCCTGCTCTCCGCATCGAGCCTGTGGTACGCTCGTCAGCCCAGTCCGGCCCATTCCTGCTCCCCGCACCAAGTCTGTGGTGCGTCTCGTCAGCCCGGCTCGGCCCGTTCCTGCTCCCCGCATCAAGTCTGTGGTGCGTTTCGTCAGCCCTGTCCGGCCCGTTCCTGCTCTTCGCACCAAGTCTGTGGTGCGCGTCGCCAGCCCAGTCCGGCCCATTCCTGCTCCCCGCACCAAGTCTGTGGTGCGTTTCGTCAGCCCTGTCCGGCCCGCTCCTGCTCTCCACACCAAGCCAGTGGTGTGCGTCATCAGTCCAGCACGGCCCGTGCCTGTTCCCCGCACCAAGCCAGGGGTGCGTATCGTCAGCCCGGCTCGGCCCGTTCCTCCTCCACGCACTAAGCCAGGGGTGCGCATCGTCAGCCCGGTCCGGTCCATTCCTGCTCCACGCACCAAGCCAGGGGTGCGTATCGTCAGCCCGGTCCGCCAGTTGCTACCCACGCACCAAGCCAGGGGTGTGTATCGTCAGCCCGGTCCGGCCAGTTGCTACTCCACGCACCAAGCCAGGGGTGTGTATCGTCAGTCCGGTCCGGCCAGTTGCTACTCCACGCACCAAGCCAGGGGTGCGCATTGTCAGCCCGGTCCGGTCCGTTCCTGCTCCACGCACCAAGCCAGGGGTGCGTGTCGTCAGTCCGGCTCCGGCCAGCGGGCCAGACCGGACCAGGGGTACTTTGGGGGGTTGGAGAGGAGTGGGGATCGGGCCCAGAGCCGGATCCACCGCCAAGGCGGAGTGCCCACCCGGTCCCTCCCCTGTGGTATTTAGTTGGCGCGGTCGGAGTCCGCACCTTTAGGGGGGGGTACTGTCACGCCCTGGCTCTGGGGACACTGTTATGTTGAGCCAGGGTGTGTAGATCTATGTTCTCTATTTCTATGTTGGCCTGAGTGACTCCCAATCAGAGGCAACGAGTGTCAGCTGTTTGCTGGATGTCTCTGATTGGGAGCCATATTTAAACTGTCGGTTTTTCCTTTGGTTTTTGTGGGTTCTTGTTTCAAGTTGGTTGTGTTTGACCGTGTACTGTCACGTTACCGTCTTTGTTGTTTTGATCGCGTTTCGCTCAATAAAGAGTATGTTTGCCTGCAACGCTGCGCCTTGGTCCTCATCTGTTCCCGACGATCGTGACAGGAGGAAAGTAGCCAATTGCACTTACATTATTTGTTTTGACTGGTACCAGGGGACGACCTTCATACGAGTGGTCCTAGAGCAAAACAACCAACATATCCGTGAGAGTATCACCTTTACATAGAGGGTTCATATTAGTGTGTAGGCCAAACTGTTGAAACGCTACAGACAGGAAGCTGGTAGATCGGCTGTACCGACTTCAGACGTGTTCGTAATAGTCTCGTCTTGCCCCTGTCATAATAGTTGTAGGCCAAACCGTTCGGACGCTACAAATGATTTTGTGAGGATAATAAAACTTATTTTCTTCTTTTTTTTCTTCTATTCTTTCCAACAATGGAAATAGAAAACTCCCAAACAGTCAAATATCTGTTACAAAGCGAGGCAGTTTAAAAATGGAAGCTTCTGTTGTGGAGGGAGTGATAGGAGTGACAGATTGGATGAGAAGATATGTAATTATAATGGTGGCCAAAAAGGCACAAACCCAAGGTTTATCTTCATTCCGGGATACACAGCACCTGTGCCGTGTCAGATTAATCACAGAAGGGTGTCACCTGGGCTCAGCGCATGCGCGAGCACACACACGTGCACACACGTGCACACACACACACACACAAATCACCTGGCCCTCGTAAGCATTGTCTTTTAACATTGAACTGATTAAAGTTGTTAGTACACAATATCAACCTAATAGTTAATAGTTGTTTGTTAATTGTTAAATAATTGCTGTTTTGGACCTTCCATCCGTCTACACGACCTTGAACAGGTCATGCTTTGGACTGCAGGAGAATGCATGATCTCTCTCTCTCATGGCTGGGGGCCCGGTGCTGTGGGCACACTTGCATGAACACACACACACACACACACACTGTCTCTCTCCTCTGTACCTCTTTAATAATACACAGACAAGACCAGACCACACTGGTTAGCTCTCTCTAACCTCTACCTCCTTAATAATACACAGACCAGACCTCAATGACTAGCACACAGCTCAGATACATTTTACATTTTAGTCATTTAGCAGACGCTCTTATCCAGAGCGACTTACAGTTAGTGAGGCATACGTTATTTTGTATTTATTTTAATTTTTCATACTGGTCCGCTGTGGGAATCGAACACACAACCCTGGCATTGCAAACGCCATGCTCTACCAACTGAGCTTCATCCCATGCATACCCCACTAGATACCCATGCATACCCCACAAGACATGCCACCAGGGGTCTCTTCACAGTCCCCAAGTCCAGAACAGACTCGCACAGTACTACACGCACAGTACTACACGGAGCCAGGACTACATGAAACTCCATTCCACATCAAGTAACTCATACAAGCAGTAACACCTGATTTAAAAACAGTTTAAACTACACCTTATGGAACATCGCAGACTGTGGAGAGACACACACGCATACTCACACACACTCTACACACACACACACTCCACACACACACACACACACACACACACACACACACACACACACACACACACACACACACACACACACACACACACACACTCTACATACACATACATGTTATTATTGTAGTCTGGTTGTACATGTTGTGCTGTGGTTATGCAGTGGTGATGCTACAGCACGCACTGCTTTATTTAGTTGTTTGTTTTGTTTATTTTGTGACGTGCCTTAATGTGACTGGACCACAGGAAGACGGGGCTCCTTAATAAACATGGTGGCTCATTTCAGAGGGAACTGTCGTATTGTTACATCATCACCAACTTTTTGGAGAAGAAAGGCGAGCCAACATGGCAGCCGTACTAAAACCTGGCCCAAACCTGGCCCAACTGCCTAACCACTGTAGACGGCTCTGTGCCTGGTGGGTGAGTCAGAAATGCAAAGTGACAGTTAGGGAAGTTAGTGATGAAGAGTTGAACCCAGTGATGACAGTTCCCCCCCTATAGCCACCATCTACAGGTGAGTCATGGGATGACAGCGGACAGCAGAAGGCTTTGGGGGCAACAGAACAACAACAAAGGAGAATTGTGTAAATTCATTAAAGTTATCTACACACACACACACACACAGTCACAAACACAAACACTTATTCACTCAAATTGGTACACTGTTTTCATGTATCACAATAACCCTTTCACACTGATAAATGATTTTACTGGCACCTATAAACACCAAAAATACACAGTACAAGACGAAGAGAGAGGAGAGGAGAGGAGAATAGAGGAGAGGAGAGGAGAGGAGAGGAGAGGAGAGGAGAGGAGAGGAGAGGAGAGGAGAGGAGAGGAGAGGAGAGGAGAGGAGAGGAGAGGAGAGGAGAGGAGAGGAGAGGAGACCGAGAGAGGACAGGACCAGACCATTGCAGAGCAGAGCAGAGCAGCATTGTGGATTACATTGGGGAGTGGAGAGGAGACAGAGAGAGGACAGAGGGAGCCAGATATATCACTGATAAGAGGATTATACACGGAGCCTCTTCTTATTCCTCATTTGAGATTTCAAAGCTGCTCCAACCCTCCTGGCGAGTGTCTGTATCTTCAATCCTGGCTGCTAATATGGCCCACCAAAATCAAAGAGAAGAGCATCTCCTCTATTTTGCCGGGGCCTCTACCGACCTAATCATTAGACTCGCAGGCTACCGACCAGGGCCCTAATCATTAGACTAGCAGGCTACCGACCAGGGCCCTAATCATTAGGCTAGCAGGCTACCGACCAGGGCCCTAATCATTAGACTCGCAGGCTACCGACCAGGGCCCTGATCATTAGACTAGCAGGCTACCGACCAGGGCCCTGATCATTAGACTAGCAGGCTACCGACCAGGGCCCTAATCATTAGGCTAGCAGGCTACCGACCAGGGCCCTAATCATTAGACTAGCAGGCTACCGACCAGGGCCCTGATCATTAGACTAGCAGGCTACCGACCAGGGCCCTGATCATTAGACTAGCAGGCTACCGACCAGGGCCCTAATCATTAGACTAGCAGGCTACCGACCAGGTCCCTAATCATTAGACTAGCAGGCTACCGACCAGGGCCCTGATCATTAGACTAGCAGGCTACCGACCAGGGCCCTAATCATTAGACTAGCAGGCTACCGACCAGGGCCCTGATCATTAGACTAGCAGGCTACCGACCAGGGCCCTAATCATTAGACTAGCAGGCTACCGACCAGGGCCCTAATCATTAGACTAGCAGGCTACCGACCAGGGCCCTGATCATTAGACTAGCAGGCTACCGACCAGGGCCCTGATCATTAGACTAGCAGGCTACCGACCAGGTCCCTAATCATTAGACTAGCAGGCTACCGACCAGGGCCCTAATCATTAGACTAGCAGGCTACCGACCAGGGCCCTGATCATTAGACTAGCAGGCTACCGACCAGGGCCCTAATCATTAGGCTAGCAGGCTACCGACCAGGGCCCTGATCATTAGACTAGCAGGCTACCGACCAGGGCCCTAATCATTAGACTAGCAGGCTACCGACCAGGGCCCTGATCATTAGACTAGCAGGCTACCGACCAGGGCCCTGATCATTAGACTAGCAGGCTACCGACCAGGGCCCTGATCATTAGACTAGCAGGCTACCGACCAGGGCCCTAATCATTAGGCTAGCAGGCTACCGACCAGGGCCCTGATCATTAGACTAGCAGGCTACCGACCAGGGCCCTGATCATTAGGCTAGCAGGCTACCGACCAGGGCCCTGATCATTAGGCTAGCAGGCTACCGACCAGGGCCCTAATCATTAGGCTAGCAGGCTACCGACCAGGTCCCTAATCATTAGGCTAGCAGGCTACCGACCAGGGCCCTAATCATTAGACTATCAGGCTACCGACCAGGGCCCTGATCATTAGGCTACCGATGGTCCTGGTTGTGCATGGCTACTGCGAGGCAGGGGGTTACGACTTGAGATGGGCTGGTAATGGAGGGAGAACCGTTGGTTTTGGTGAGACTCAATGAAAGGAGGTGAGACAGGAAATGAAATGTGCTTCTCAGAGAGAGGCCTTTGGCCTGGTTACTGTTCTCAGTCTCTATGGCATCATATTCCATTTATAGTGCACTACATTAGGGCCAATAGGGTTCTGGTCAAAATTAGTGCACTATATAGGGAACAGGGGTACAGCCTCTGTTGACTTTATTAAAGCCACGACCGAACGACATTCAGAGGCTCTTCCGTATGTAGGGAATAGGGTGCCATTTGGGACTATGATGTTCTATAAGTTCTATATGGTGAGATACTATAGAGTCCAGAGGTGAGTTAGTTTTTTTGTCAGCTGATTGTTGCACACACACTGCTTCCTGTAGCACGTGTACTCTGTAGGTTTCTATAGACTGTACTCTCTATGAGTGATGCATACAAGAGGAGAACTGTACATGAAGTAAACAGGCTAGCCTTGACTGGAGGATGAATAAACAACAACAACAACAACAACAACAACAACAACAACAACAACAACAACAACAACAGCAATATAAATAGCAATGCAGCAGCAGAGCATGTAACCACAGATGAGATGGCGTTGCAGTGGATAGAGGCTGTTTTTACGGGCTCCTGACCAATTCTGCTATTTTGTGGGGGGTTTTATGCTGATCTTAACTTTTTTTGTACGTAATGTCTCCGCCATCATTTCCTTTGACCGAAAATGGCGATCACCTTGATTGATCTTGATTGATCATCTTGATTTGGATGAAGAGTAGCCTGGTCCTAATCCCCCGGGAGGCAGCGAGGCGGCCTCCTAACGAGATTACGTCAGCAAACAAATAGACCGCCATTGTTCTGTTGGCGAACGTGCAGTCACTGGAGAACAAACTGAATGAACTCCGTTAGACACTATCAAGGGGACATGAAGAACTGTAATATTCTATGTTTCTCTGACTCTTGGCTGAACAAGCCAACTTCCCACGGGGGGCCAGTATGAAAAAATAAAAAAATTAAAATGTATGCACTCACTAACTGTAAGTCGCTCTGGATAAGAGCGTCTGCTAAATGACTAAAATGTAAATGTAAATGTAACAAGGACATGGATAACATATACACTACATTACCAACAGTATGTGGACACCTGCTCGTCGAACATCTCATTCCAAAATAATGGGCATTAATATGGAGTTGGTCCCCCCTTTGCTGCTATAACAGCCTCCACTCTTCTGGGAAGGCTTTCCACTAGATGTTGTAACATTGCTGCGGGGACTTGCTTCCATTCAGCCACAAAAGCATTAGTAAGGTAGGGCACTGATGGTGGGCGATTATGCCTGGCTTGCAGTCAGAGTTTAAATTAATCCCAAAGGTGTTCGATGAGGTTGAGGTCAGGGCTCTGTGGTGGCCAGTCAAGATGTTCCCACACCAATCTCGACAAACCATTTCTGTATGGACCTCATTTTGTGCACGGGGGCATTGTCGTGCTGAAACAAGGAAGGGCATTCCCCAAACATGTTGTCACAAAGTTGGAAGCACAGAATCGTCTAGAATGTCATTGTATGCTGTAGCGATAAGATTTCCCTTCAATGGAACTAAGGGGCCTAGCCCGAACCATGAAAAACAGCCCCAAAACATCATTCCTCCTCCACCAAACTTTACAGTTGGCACTATGCATTCGGGCAGGTAGCGTTCTCCTGGCATCTGCCAATCCCAGATTCGTCCGTCGGACTGCCAGATGGTGAAGCGTGATTCATCACCCCCAGAGAACGCATTTGTACTGCTCCAAAATCCAATGGCGGCAAGCTTTTCACCACTCCAGCCGACGCTTGGCATGGCGCATGGTGATCTTAGGCTTGTGTGCGGCTGCTCGGCCATGGAAACCCATTTCATGAAGCTCCCGACTAACAGTTATTGTGCTGACGTTGCTTCCAGAGGCAGTTTGGAACTCGGTAGTGAGTGTTGCAACTCAAGGACAGACGATTTGTACGTGATACGCGCTTCCGCACTCGGCGGTCTTCTTCTGTGAGCTTGTGTGGCCTATAACTTCACAGCTGAGCTGTTGTTGCTCCTAGACATTTCCACTTCACAATAACAGCACTTACAGTTGATTGGGCAACTCTAGCAGGGCAGAAATTTGATGAACTGACTTGCTGGAAAGTTGGCATCCTATGACGGTGCCACGTTGAAAGTCACTGAGCTCTTCAGTAAGGCCATTCTACTGCCAACGTTTGTCTATGGAGAATGCATGGCGGTGTGCTCGATTTTATACATCTGTCATCAATGGGTGTGGCTGAAATAGCCGAATCCACTAATTTGAAGGGATGTCCATATACTTTTGTATTTATAGTGTTTCTCACAGATTTCTCCATGCATCGTGTAGACTGGACGGCACAAACCGATGCTGGCAATAACACTTTACTCAACGAGCTGTATAGGGCCATAAGCAAACACGAAAATGCACATCCAGAGGTGGCGCTCCTAGTGGTTGGTGATTTTAATGCAGGGTAACTGACATTAGTTTTACCCCAATTTTTACCAGCATGTCACCTGTGCAGCTAGAGGTGACAAAAGTCTTGATCACCTTTTATCCACACACAGAAACTCATAAAAGGCTCTCCTTCGCCGCCCCTTTGGAAAAATCTGAACATAACTCTATACTCCTGATTCCTGCTCACAAGCAAAAACTCAAACAGAATGTACCAGGAAGTACCAGCTCAATACGGAAGTGGTCCGATGAAGCAGATGCTAAACTACATGACTGTTTCGCTAGCACAGACTGGAATATTTTTCTGTGATTAATCAGTCACCGGCTTCATTAATGAGTGCATCGACGACGTCGTCCCCACAGTAAAAGTATGTACGTATTCCAACCAGAAGCCATCGATAACAGGCTAAATCCACACTGAGCGAAAGGCTAGAGCTGCCGCTTTCAAAGAGTGGGACACTAATCTGGATGCTTATAAGAAATCCCGCTACGACTTCCGACGAGCCATCAAACAGACAAAGCGTCAATACAGGACTAAGACCGAATCCTACTACGCCGGCTCACAGATTACAAAGGGAAACCCAGCCACGAGAATCCTACACTATCCCGGATTACAAAGGGAAACCCAGCCGCGAGTTGCCCAGTGACGCGAGCCTACCAGACGATCTAAATGCCTTCTATGCTCGCTTTGAGGCAAGCAACACGGAATCATGCATGAGAGCACCAGCTGTTCCGGACGACTGTGTGATCTCGCTTTACTTAGCCGATGTGAGCAAGACCTTTAAACAGGTCAACATTCACAAGGCCGCAGGGCCAGACAGATTACCAGGACGTGTACTCCGAGCATGCGCTGACCGGCTGGCAAGTGTCTTCACTGACATTTTCAACCTCTCCCTGACCCAGTCTATAACGCCTACATGTTTCCGAGCAGACCACCTGTGCCCAAGAACTCCAAGGTAACTTGTCTAAATTACTATCGCCCATTAGCACTCACATCTGTAGCCATTAAATACTTTGAAAACTGGTCATGGCACACATCAACACCATAATCCCAGAAACCCTAGACCCACTCCAATTCGCGTACCGCCCCAACAGATCCACAGATGACGCAATCTCTACTACACTCCACACTGCCCTCTCCCACCTGGATGAGAGGAACACCTATGTGTTCATTGACTACAGCTCAGCGTTCAACACCATAGTGACTTCCAAGCTCATCACTAAACTCAGGACCCTGGGACTGAACACCTCTGCAACTGGATCCTGGACTTCCTGATGCCCCCCCCCCCCCAGCTGGTGAGGGTAGGCAACACATCCGCCATGCTGACCCTCAACACGGGGGCCCCTCAGGGGTGAGTGCTCAGTCCCCACTGCGTGGCCAAGCACGACTCCACACATCATCATTAAGTTTGCTGACGACATGATGGTGGTAGGCCTGATCACAGACGACGATGAGACAGCCTATAGGGAGGAGGTCAGAGACCTGGCAGTGTGGTGCCAGAACAACAACCTCTCTTCCACCAACGTCAGCAAGACAAAGGAGCTGATGGTGGTCTACAGGAAAAGCCGAACACGCCCCCATTCATATCGACGGGGCTGTAGTGGAGCGGGTCGAGAGCTTTAAGTTCCTCTGTGTCCACATCACTAAGGAATTAACATGGTCCACACACACCAACACAGTCGTGAAGAGGGCACAACAATGCCTCTTCCCCCTCTGGTGGCTGAAAAGATTTGGCATGGGCCCTCATATCCTAAAAAAGTGATAAAACTGCACTATTGACAGCATCTTGACTGGCTGCATCACTGCTTGGTATCGCAACTGATTGGCATCCGACCTCAAGGTGCTACAGAGGGTAGTGCGTACGGCCCAGTACATCACTGGGGCCGAGCTCCCTGCCATCCAGGACCTCTATACCAGGCGGTGTCAGAGGAAGGCCCTAAAAATTGTCAAAAACCCCAGCCACCCAAGTCAGTTATACTGTCTGCTACCGCAAGGCAAGCGGTACAGATGCACCAAGTCTGGAATTAACAGGACCCTGAAGAGCTTCTACCCCCAAGCCAAAAGACTGCTAAATAGTTAACCAAATAGCTACTCTGTATTCACCCCCTTTTGCACCAACTCTTGTGGCACATAACATACGCTGCTGCTACTGTCTATTATCTATCCTGTTGTCTAGTCACTTTACCCCTACCTACAGTATACTGCTGCTACTGTCTATTATCTATCCTGTTGTCTAGTCACTTTACCCCTACCTACAGTATACTGCTGCTACTGTCTATTATCTATCCTGTTGTCTAGTCACTTTACCCCTACCTACAGTATACTGCTGCTACTGTCTATTATCTATCCTGTTGTCTAGTCACTTTACCCCTACCTACAGTATACTGCTGCTACTGTCTATTATCTATCCTGTTGTCTAGTCACTTTACCCCTACCTACAGTATACTGCTGCTACTGTCTATTATCTATCCTGTTGTCTAGTCACTTTACCCCTACCTACAGTATACTGCTGCTACTGTCTATTATCTATCCTGTTGCCTAGTCACTTTACCCCTACCTACAGTATACTGCTGCTACTGTCTATTATCTATCCTGTTGTCTAGTCACTCTACCCCTACCTATATGTATATATCTATCTCAGTTGCCTCGTACCCCTGTACATCGACTTGGTATCCCCTGTATATAGCCAAGTTATCATTATTCATTGTGTATATATTACTCCTGTTTTTATCTTTCTATTATAAATGTTTCTCTCTGCATTGTTGGAAAGGGCCCGTAAGTAAGCATTTTACTGTTACACCTGTTGGTTTACGAAGCATGAGACATAAAGATTAGCATTTACTACATTCATTCTTAACGTCTATCTCTCCTCTCCTCTCCTCTCCTCTCCTCTCCTCTCCTCTCCTCTCCTCTCCTCTCTCTCTCTCCTCTCCTCTCCTCTCCTCTCCCTCTCCTCCTCTCCTCTCCTCTCCTCTCCTCTCCTCTCCTCTCCTCTCCTCTCCTCTCCTCTCCTCTCCCTCTCCTGTCCTTTCAACGTCCCTCTGTAATCCGTGATGCGGCTCTGTGATGGTCTGGTCTGGTCGTATGCTCCTGAAATCCCCCTAACACGCTTCCTCATTAAGGGTGATAAGGTTGCCATGGTGAGCACAGTAATGGGCTGCCGCTCCTCGCTCTTGGAGGATTGATGGTGGGTTTTGGTCCCGAGAGATTAACGCTAAAGCCTTGTGAAAAAAGGACACACACAGAAGACATTGTAATTACTCTTTGACAGAAAACATAAAAACATCAAAGAGGTTCTAAGCTTTTTAGCCGCCACAGTTTTTAGCCGAGAAAGTAGAGGGGGAGATAGGAGAGAGATATGCTCAACATGCTCTGCTCACACCTACTGTAATGGTCCGGGCCTAAACCACATGAAAACAACACCAGACACTATGGAACACAAAGCCTTCACTATCTCATCCTGGAATATCCAAGGTCTGAGGTCATCTGCCTTTGGCCTAAAAAGCAGGAACCCAGACTTCATAAAAAATAATAATAATACAGACATTGTCATCCTACAAGAAACATGGTATAGAGGAGATGGACCCACTGGTTGCCCTCTAGGTACCAGAGAGCTGGTAGTCCCATCCACCAAACTACCAAGTGTGAAACAGGGAAGAGACTCAGGGGGTATGCTAATTTGGTATAGAGCAGACCTTACCTACTCTATTGAATTAGTCGAAACAGGAAAATTTTACATCTGGCTAGAAATTAATGAGGAAATTATTTCAACAGAGAAAAATGTCCTCCTGTGTGCTACCAATATCCCCCCACTAGAATCCCCATAATTTAATGATGAGAGTTTCTCCATCCTAGAGGGGGAGATCAACCATTTCCAGGCCCAGGGACATGTACTAGTCTGTGGTGACCTAAATTCCAGAACTGGTACACCTACAGCTCATCTCTTGGCAGTAGTACTGTAGATTACTTTATTACTGACCTCAACCCAGAGTCTCTCAGAGCGTTCACAGTCATCCCACTTACACCCCTATCAGATCACAGCAAAATCACAGTCTACTTGAACAGAGCAATACTCAATCATGAGGCGTACTGCATTAGCATCAAATAGCCCCCGCGATATGCAACTTTTCAGGGAAGTTAGGAACCAACACATGCAGTTAGGAAAGCAAAGGCTAACTTTTTCAAACAGAAATTTGCATCCTGTAGCACTAACTCCAAAAAGTTTTGGGACACTGTAAAGTCCATGGAAAATAAGAGCACTTCCTCCCACTGCACTGAGGCTAGGAAACACTATCACCACTGATAAATCTACAATAATCGAGAATTTCAACAAGCATTTTGCTACGGCTGGCCATGCTTTCCACCTGGCTACCACTACCCTGGCCACCAGCTCTGCACCCTCCGCTGCAACTTGCCCATGCCCCCCGCTTCTCCTTCACACAAATCCAGACAGCTGATATTCTGAAAGAGCTGCAAAATCTGGACCCCTACAAATCATCTGGGCTAGACAATCTGGACCCTTTCTTTCTAAAACTAGCCGCTGAAATTGTCGCAACCCCTATTACTAGCCTGTTCAACCTCTCTTTCGTAACGTCTGAGATCCCCAGAGATTGGAAAGCTGCCGCGGTCATCCCCCTCTTCAAAGGGGGTGACACTCTAGATCCAAACTGTTACAGACCCATATCCATCCTGCCCTGCCTTTCAAAAAGTTTTTGAAAGCCAAGTCAACAAACAGATCACCAACCATTTCGAATCCCACCGTACCTTCTCCGCTATGCAATCCGGTTTCGAGCTGGTCATGGGTGCACTTCAGCCACGCTCAAGGTCCTAAACGATATTATAACCGCGATCGATAATAGACAGTACTGTGCAGCCGTTTTCATTGACCTGGCCAAGGCTTTCGACTCTGTCAACCACCGCATTCTTATTGGCAGACTAAATAGCCTTGGTTTCTCAAATGACTGCCTCGCCTGGTTCACCAACTACTTCTCAGATAGAGTTAAATGTGTCAAATCGGAGGGCCTGTTGTCTGGACCTATGGCAGTCTCTATGGGGGTGCCACAGGGTTCAATTCTTGGGCCGACTCTTTTCTCTGTGTATATCAATGACGTCGCTCTTGCTGCTGGTGACTCTCAGATCCACCTCTACGCAGACGACACCATTTTGTATACATCTGGTCCTTCATTGGACACTGTGTTAACAAACCTCCAAACAAGCTTCAATGCCATACAACACTCCTTCAGTAGCCTCCAACTGCTCTTAAACACTAGTAAAACTAAATGCATGCTCTTCAACCGAACGCTGCTTGCACCCGCCCACCCGACTAGAATCACTACTCTCGACGGGTCTGACCTAGAGTATGTGGACAACTACAAATATCTAGGTGTCTGGTTAGACTGTAAACTCTCCTTCCAGACTCACATTAAGAATCTCCAATCCAAAGTTAAATCTAGAATCGGTTTCCTATTTCGCAACAAAGCCTCCTTCACTCATGCTGCCAAACATGCCCTCGTAAAACTGACTATCCTACCGATCCTTGACTTCGGCGATGTCATTTACAAAATAGCCTCCAACACTCAACTCAGCAAATTGGATGTAGTCTATCACAGTGCCATCCGTTTTGTCTCCAAAGCCCCATATAATACCAACCACTGTGACCTGTACGCTCTTGTTGGCTGGTCCTCACTACATATTCGTCGCCAAACCCACTGGCTCCAGGCCATCTATAAATCACTGCTAGGCAAATCCCCGCCTTATCTTAGCTCATTGGTCACCATAGCAACACCCACCCGTAGTCTGCGCTCCAGCAGGTATATCTCACTGGTCATCCCCAAAGCCAACACCTCCTTTGGCCGCAATTCCTTCCAGTTCTCTGCTGCCAATGACTGGAACAAATTGCAAAAATCTCTGAAGCTGGAGACACTTATCTCCCTCACTAACTTTAAGCATCAGTTGTCAGAGCACCTTACCGATCACTGCACCTGTACACAGCCCATCTGAAATTAGCCCGCCCAACTACCTCATCCCTATATTGTTATTTATTTTGCTCATTTGTACCCCAGTATCTCTATTTGCACATCATCTCTTGCACATCTATCATTCCAGTGTTAATACTAATTGTAATTATTTTGCACTATAGCCTATTTATTGCCGTACCTCCATAACTTGCTACATTTGCACACACTGTATATATATCTTTTCTGTTGTATTTTTTTACCTTATGTTTTGTTTACCTCATATGTAACTCTGTGTTGTTGTTTTTATCGCACTGCTTTGCTTTATCTTGGCCAGGTCGCAGTTGTAAATGAGAACTTGCTCAACTGGTTTACCTGGTTAAATAAAGGTTAAATAAAAAAATAAAATAAACTTGACAAGAACCTGACAGTCTCAGCATACAGGGGGATAAACACCTACCTGGAGGTGAGAGCATACCCTCCCAAATATGCCCCCCTTGACACAAATATGACAAAACAACCAACAAAAATGGGTCACAACTCCTGCAGCTCAGTCGCACGCTGGGTCTGTACATAGTCAATGGTAGGCTTTGAGGGGACTCCTATGGTAGGTACACCTACAGCTCATCTCTTGGCAGTAGTACTGTAGATTACTTTATTACTGACCTCAACCCAGAGTCTCTCAGAGCGTTCATAGTCATCCCACTTACACCCCTATCAGATCACAGCAAAATCACAGTCTACTTGAACAGAGCAATACTCAATCATGAGGCATCAAAGCCAAAGGAACTGAATAATATTAAGAAATTCTATAGCTGGAAGGAAAGTAGTGTGGAAAACGACCAAAAAACTATTAGGCAACAGCAAATTCAATCCCAATTCAAACTTCATGGACAAAACATTTCACTGTAATAGTGAAGGTGTAAACATGGCAGTAGAAAGCCTAAACAGTATATTTGACCTCTCAGCTCTGAATGAAAACATTTCAAGCAGACAACCTAAGAAAATTAACAGACTCAGTGAGCATAGCCTTGCTATTGAGAAATGCCGCCGTAGGCAGACCTGGCTCTCAAGAGAAGACAGGCTACGTTCACACTGCCCACAAAATTAGGTGGACACTGAACTGCACTTCCTAACCTCCTGCCAAGTGAATTACCATAGTAGAGACACATACAGTGGGGGAAAAAAGATTTAGTCAGCCACCAATTGTGCAAGTTCTCCCACTTAAAAAAATGAGAGAGGCCTGTAATTTTCATCATAGGTACACGTCAACTATGACAGACAAAATGAGAAAAAAATATCCAGAAAATCACATTGTAGGATTTTTAATGAATTTATTTGCTAATTATGGTGGAAAATAAGTATTTGGTCAATAACAAAAGTTTCTCAATACTTTGTTATATACCCTTTGTTGGCAATGACACAGGTCAAACATTTTCTGTAAGTCTTCACGAGGTTTTCACACACTGTTGCTGGTATTTTGGCCCATTCCTCCATGCAGATCTCCTCTAGAGCAGTGATGTTTTGGGGCTGTCGCTGGGCAACACGGACTTTCAACTCCCTCCAAAGATTTTCTATGGGGTTGAGATCTGGAGACTGGCTAGGCCACTCCAGGACCTTGAAATGCTTCTTACGAAGCCACTCCTTCGTTGCCCGGGCGGTGTGTTTGGGATCATTGTCATGCTGAAAGACCCAGCCACGTTTCATCTTCAATGCCCTTGCTGATGGAAGGAGGTTTTCACTCAAAATCTCACGATACATGGCCCCATTCATTCTTTCCTTTACACGGATCAGTCGTCCTGGTCCCTTTGCAGAAAAACAAACCCAAAGCATGATGTTTCCACCGCCATGCTTCACAGTAGGTATGGTGTTCTTTGGATGCAACTCAGCATTCTTTGTCCTCCAAACACGATGAGTTGAGTTTTTACCAAAAAGTTATATTTTGGTTTCATCTCACCATATGACATTCTCCCAATCCTCTTCTGGATCATCCACATGCACTCTAGCAATCTTCAGACGGGCCTGGACATGTACTGGCTTAAGCAGGGGGACACGTCTGGCACTGCAGGATTTGAGTCCCTGGCGGCGTAGTGTGTTACTGATGGTAGGCTTTGTTACTTTGGTCCCAGCTCTCTGCAGGTCATTCACTAGGTCCCCCCGTGTGGTTCTGGGATTTTTGCTCACCGTTCTTGTGATAATTTTGACCCCACGGGGTGAGATCTTGCGTGGAGCCCCAGATCGAGGGAGATTATCAGTGGTCTTGTATGTCTTCCATTTCCTAATAATTGCTCCCACAGTTGATTTCTTCAAACCAAGCTGCTTACCTATTGCAGATTCAGTCTTCCCAGCCTGGTGCAGGTCTACAATTTTGTTTCTGGTGTCCATTGACAGCTCTTTGGTCTTGGCCATAGTGGACTTTGGAGTGTGACTGTTTGAGGTTGTGGACAGGTGTCTTTTATACTGATAACAAGTTCAAACAGGTGCCATTAATGCAGGTAACGAGTGGAGGACAGAGGAGCCTCTTAAAGAAGAAGTTACAGGTCTGTGAGAGCCAGAAATCTTGCTTGTTTGTAGGTGACCAAATACTTATTTTCCACCATAATTTGCAAATAAATTCATAAAAAATCCTACAATGTGATTTTCTGGAGAAAAAAAATCTCAATTTGTCTGTCATAGTTGACGTGTACCTACGATGAACATTACAGGCCTCTCTCATCTTTTTAAGTGGGAGAACTTGCACAATTGGTGGCTGACAAAATACTTTTTTGCCCCACTGTATATACCTCAGATTACACAGACCCACAAAGAATTCGAAAACAAAACACATTTTGATAAAACTCCCATACAGTGCCTTGCAAAAGTATTCATCTCCCTTGGAGTTTTTCCTATATTGTTGCATTACAACCTGTAATTTAAATTGATTTTTATTTGGATTTCATGTAATGGACATACACAAAATAGTCCAAATTGGTGAAGTGAAATGAAAAAAAATAACTTGTTTCAAAAAAGTATAAATCATAAATAACGGAAAAGTGGTGTGTGCATACGTATTCACCCCATTTGCTATGAAGCCCCTAAATAAGATCTGGTGCAACCAATTACCTTCAGAAGTCACATAATTAGTTAAATAAATTCCACCTGTGTGCAATCTAAGTGTAAAATGATCTGTCACATGATGTCAGTATATATACACCTGTTCTGAAAGGCCCCAGAGTCTGCAACACCACTAAGCAAGGGGCACCACCAAGCAAGCGGCACCATGAAGACCAAGGAGCTCTCCAAACAGGTCAGGGACAAAGTTGTGGAGAAGTACAGATCAGGGTTGGGTTATAAAAATATATCTGAATCTTTGAACATCCCACGGACCACGATTAAATCCATTATTTAAAAAATGGAAAGAATATGGCGCCACAACAAACCTGCCAAGAGAGGGCCGCCCACCAAAACTCACGGACCAGGCAAGGAGGGCATTAATCAGAGAGGCAACAAAGAGACCAAAGATAACCCTGAAGGAGCTGCAAAGCTACACAGCGGAGATTGGAGTATCTGTCCATAGGACCACTTTAGCCGTACACTCCACAGAGCTGAGGTTTACGGGAGAGTGGCCAGAAAAAAGCCATTGCTTAAAGAAAAAAATAAGCAAACTTGTTTGGTGTTCACCAAAAGGCATGTGGTAGACTCCCCAAACATATGGAAGAAGGTATTCTGGTCAGATGAGACTACAATTGAGCTTTTTGGCCATCAAGGAAAACGCTATGTCTGGCGCAAACCCAACACCTCTCATCACCCGAGAACACCATCCCCACAGTGAAGCATGGTGGTGGCAGCATCATGCTGTGGGGATGTTTTTCATTGGCAGGGACTGGGAAACTGGTCAGAATTGATGGAATGATGGATGGCGCTATATACAGGGAAATTATTAAGGGAAACCTGTTTCAGTCTTCCAAAGATTTGAGACTGGGACGGTGGTTCACCTTCCAGCAGAACAATGACCCTAAGTGTACTGCTAAAGCAACACTCGAGTGGTTTAAGGGGAAACATTTAAATGTCTTGGAATGGCCTAGTCAAAGCCCAGACCTCAATCCAATTGAGAATCTGTGGTATGACTTAAAGTGCTACCGCACGGCAAGCGGTACCGGAGCGTCAAGTCTAGGTCCAAAAGGCTTCTCAACAGCTTCTACCCCCAAGCCAGAAGACACCTGAACAGCTAATCATGGCTACCCGGACTATTTGCACTGCCCCCCCACCCCCACCCCATCTTTTTACGCTGCTGCTACTCTGTTAATTACTAATGCATAGTCACTTTAACTCTACCCACATGTACATATTACTTCAACTACCTCAACTAGCCGGTGCCCCCGCACATTGACTCTGCACCGGTACCCCCCTGTATATATAGCCTCCCTACTGTTATTTTATTTTACTTCTGCTCTTTTTTTCTCAACACTTTTTTGTTTTTGTTGTTTTATTTTACTTTTTTATTAAGAAATAAATGCATTGTTGGTTAAGGGCTGTAAGTAAGCATTTCACGGTAATGTCTACACCTGTTGTATTCGGCGCATGTGGCAAATAAAATTTGATTTGATTTGAGATTGCTGTACACCAGCGGAACCCATCAAACTTGAAGGAGCTGGAGCAGTTTTGCCTTGAGAATGGGCAAAAATCCCAGTGGCTAGATGTGCCAAGCTTATAGAGACATACCCAAAGAGACTTGCAGCTGTAATTGCTGGCAAAGGTGGCTCTACAAAGTATTGACTTTGGGGGTGAATAGTTATGCACGCTCAAGTTTTCCGTTTTTTTTTGTCTCATTTCTTGTTTGTTTCACAATAAAAAAATACTTTGCATCTTCAAAGTGGTAAGCATGTTGTGTAAATCAAATGACACAAACCCCCCAAAAATCAATTTTAATTCCAGGTTGTAAGGCAACAAAATAGGAAAAATGCCAAGGGGGGTGAATACTTTCGCAAGCCACTGTATATACTGGGTGAAATATCACAATGTGCCATCACAGCAGCAAGATTTGTGACCTGTTGCCACAAGAAAAGGGCAACCAGTAAAGAACAAACACCATTGTAAATACAACCTATTTTTATGTTTATTTATTTTCCATTTTGTACTTTAACTATTTGCACATCATTATAACACCATGCATAGTCATAATATGACATTTGTAATGTTTTTATTCTTCTTGAACTTTTGTGAGTTTAATATTTACTTTTCACTTTTTATTGTTTATTTCACTTTTGTTTATTTTCTATTTCACTGGCTTTGGCAACGTTAACATACGTTTCCCATGCCAATAACGCCCTTAAATTGAATTGAATAGAAGAGAGCGAGACAGAGACACAGAGAGTGGCACCTACAGCAATCTGTTTCCTGAAAAGCTATGGACAACTTTCAGCCCTGCAGCACATCTATGCTAGCCTGAGCACCAGTCTCTTTAGATAACATACCACTACTTGCCACTCCTTGTCATTGCCAAAGAGGCTGGCCTTTTTTCTCATTTCAAATATGAACATTCTATCATTAATGAGCTTGAGGAGAACAGAGGAGTTTACCCTGATTCGATAACCCTCACCGCAATCCTCCAATCACGATTATCCAAATATTGGAACTCCATTATTTATTTATTTTCTACACAGAACATGGTTGGTATCTGGTTGCTAAGGACAAAAAATGTTTGTTTGTCCAGATGAAACCAGTCCTTCAAAAGTTCACATCTGAATTCGTTAACTAAATACATACTGCAATTCCAACAACAAACCTCTTTGCTTTCATTTTAAGATTTACAATACAATAACTTGTCTAGCTAACAGCTAAATGTTTATTTTGGACTTTGTTATAATTCAAGTCTATTTTTGAGGCTCCACATGTTCTCGGGAATATATGAATGTTATTTCCAACAACCAATGAGCAACTCCGCCGTAAATCCAGCTGCATATTGAACGTTGAGATTGTCGAAAGGCCAATCTCTTAGGCAGTGACATGGAGTGGCAAGGAGTGGAATGTTAGCTAAAAAGACTAGTACCCAGGCTACATCTATGCAGAACACAGAAGCAAATGCCTGATACAAACAATGACGCAAGAGATGACTCATTAGTATTTTATACTGTATGTTTCCACACTTAATGATACCCAGCATATACTGTAGGAAACACCACATACTGTAGGAAACACCACTTCACATCATACTGTAGGAAACAACTCATACTGTAGGAAACACCACTTCACCACATACTGTAGGAAACACCACTTCACCTCATACTGTAGGAAACACCACTTCACATCATACTGTAGGAAACACCACTTCACCTCATACTGTAGGAAACACCACTTCACCTCATACTGTAGGAAACACCACTTCACCTCATACTGTAGGAAACACCACTTCACCTCATACTGTAGGAAACACCACTTCACCTCATACTGTAGGAAACACCACTTCACCTCATACTGTAGGAAACACCACTTCACATCATACTGTAGGAAACACCACTTCACCACATACTGTAGGAAACACCACTTCACCTCATACTGTAGGAAACACCACTTCACCTCATACTGTAGGAAACACCACTTCACCACATACTGTAGGAAACACCACTTCACCACATACTGTTGGAAACACCACTTCACCACATACTGTAGGAAACACCACTTCACCTCATACTGTAGGAAACACCACTTCACCTCATACTGTAGGAAACACCACTTCACCTCATACTGTAGGAAACACCACTTCACCTCATACTGTAGGAAACACCACTTCACCTCATACTGTAGGAAACACCACTTCACCTCATACTGTAGGAAACACCACTTCACCTCATACTGTAGGAAACACCACATACTGTAGGAAACACCACTTCACCTCATACTGTAGGAAACACCACTTCACCTCATACTGTAGGAAACACCACTTCACCTCATACTGTAGGAAACACCACTTCACCTCATACTGTAGGAAACACCACTTCGACTCATACTGTAGGAAACACCTCATACTGTAGGAAACACCACTTCACCTCATACTGTAGGAAACACCACTTCACCTCATACTGTAGGAAACACCACTTCACCTCATACTGTAGGAAACACCACTTCACCTCATACTGTAGGAAACACCACTTCACCTCATACTGTAGGAAACACCACTTCACCTCATACTGTAGAAAACACCACTTCACCTCATACTGTAGGAAACACCACTTCACCTCATACTGTAGGAAACACCACTTCACCTCATACTGTAGGAAACACCACTTCACCTCATACTGTAGGAAACACCACTTCACCTCATACTGTAGGAAACACCACTTCACCTCATACTGTAGGAAACACCACTTCACCTCATACTGTAGGGAAACACCACTTCACCTCATACTGTAGGAAACACCACTTCACCTCATACTGTAGGGAAACACCACTTCACCTCATACTGTAGGGAAACACCACTTCACCTCATACTGTAGGAAACACCACTTCACCTCATACTGTAGGAAACACCACTTCACCTCATACTGTAGAAAACACCACTTCACCTCATACTGTAGGAAACACCACTTCACCTCATACTGTAGGAAACACCACTTCACCTCATACTGTAGGAAACACCACTTCACCTCATACTGTAGGAAACACCACTTCACCTCATACTGTAGGAAACACCACTTCACCTCATACTGTAGGAAACACCTCATACTGTAGGAAACACCACTTCACCTCATACTGTAGGAAACACCACTTCACCTCATACTGTAGGAAACACCTCATACTGTAGGAAACACCACTTCACCTCATACTGTAGGAAACACCACATACTGTAGGAAACACCACTTCACCACTCTGTATCTATGTGTATCTTCTACAGACTTAAAGATATAGTTGGCATATCCTGCTGTGGCTGCATCGTATTTGGGAATATTTTTGGGAATGATAAATTCATCAATTCGAACTCAGAATTTTCTTTTCATTATCTCTTCAGGCTGGACAGCCAAGTCACTTGATATTGGGAATAATATGGTTGAACCAGGGGCAAAGGAAGTCTGATATTGGGAATAATATGGTTGAACCAGGGGCAAAGGAAGTCTGATATTGGGAATAATATGGTTGAACCAGGGGCAAAGGAAGTCTGATATTGGGAATAATATGGTTGAACCAGGGGGAAAGGAAGTCTGATATTGGGAATAATATGGTTGAACAAGGGGCAAAGGAAGTCTGATATTGGGAATAATATGGTTGAACAAGGGGCAAAGGAAGTCTGATATCGGGAATAATATGGTTGAACCAGGGGGAAAGGCAGACCCCTTTTTCATTGTATTGAAGACATCCATTTTTCTTCATTCAAGACAACCCCCTTTTTAATTTTCTTCATTCACCACTTATCATTCACCCTCCTATCAAACGTTTAGTATCAGAGACATTAAATGTCGGAATCTGAGCTGATCAACATGACTTTAACCAGCCACAGAACATCAATGCACTGGAAGAGACTCATTTCAACAGGAGATCCTCTTTAATATTCTGAACTGATCAACAGGACTGTAACCAACTACAGAACATCACTGAACTGGAATAGACTCATTTCAACAGGAGATCCTCTTTAAGATTCCTATTGCTGCCTAATATTCCCCTGGTCTCTCAGGACCCTCTCTGCTAGCAAATATAATAGAAAATATATATTCCGTCAGACGTCTCCGTGACTCTAAATACACTAGACAGAAACTCACTGGCAGCAGATTATTTGCTAAATGCCACACACACACACACACACACACACACACACACACACACAGACACACACACACACACACACACACACACACACACACACACACACACACACACACACACACACACAGCCTTGTGGTGCAGAATAGTTATTTGTGTAGCATGCATCATCTGTGTTCCTGTCTGCAGTAACAGGGATTCAATGATGGGCTAAATTACCTCTAATTCACCAGTGTTGCTGTGTACAAATGGAAATTGTGGTGGAGGGGATCTCTCCGTCTGCTGTCTGAGACGCCGTGGTGACAAACTGAAGGTCAGGGAATGTATCCATGCAGATTCAGACACCAACCTCCCTCTCTCTACTCCCCTACCTTCTCTTTCCTTCTCTCCAACCTCCATCTCTCTACTCCCCAACCTTCTCTTTCCTTCTCTCCAACCTCCCTCTCTCTACTCCCCCACCACCTTCTCTTTCCTTCTCTCCAACCTCCCTCTCTCTACTCCCCCACCTTCTCTTTCCTTCTCTCCAACCTCCCTCTCTCTACTCCCCCACCACCTTCTCTTTCCTTCTCTCCAACCTCCCTCTCTCTACTCCCCCACCTTCTCTTTCCTTCTCTCCAACCTCCATCTCTCCTCTCTCCCTCTTTCCCCTCTTTCTTTCTCCCCTGCACCATACATTGTGACCTTCTGACTAACAATGTCCCCTGTCTTCCTCCTTACAGAGCCTTCGTACCAGCTCCATGCTGTTTCTACTGCCACAGGTCCCGAAAATAATAATAATAGTAAAACAGGATTAGAGGAGAGGGGAAGGGAGGAGAGGAGAAGGAGTGGAGAGGAGAGGAGAGGAGAGGAGAGGCGAGGAGAGGAGAGGAGGGAGAGGAGAGGGAGGGAGAGGAGAGGAGAGGAGAGGAGAGGAGGGAGGAGAGGAGGAGGAGGAGAGGAGAGGAGAGGAGAGGGAGTTTCTCTGTTGTCACAAAAACATCTAGAGGTTGTTGAGGATTTATGTCAGGGTAATAAGAAAATAAACAGGGCCTTTGCAGTGGTGAGAGATGTGTGTTAAAACGGTGATTCAATAACAATCTGTTGTAGCTACAGTGAGGGAAAAAAGTATTTGATCCCCTGCTGATTTTGTACGTTTGCCCACTGACAAAGACATGATCAGTCTATAATTTTAATGATAGGTTTATTTGAACAGTGAGAGACAGAATAACAACAACAAAATCCATAAAAACGCATGTCAAAAATGTTATAAATTGATTTGCATTTTAATGAGGGAAATAAGTATTTGACCCCTCTGCAAAACGTGACTTAGTACTTGGTGGCAAAACCCTTGTTGGCAATCACAGAGGTCAAACTGTAAGGGATCGGGATTTGGCTGGGTCTAGACAGAGTCTGACACTTCCCCGATCTACAGAGAGGGGGAGTCATCAGACTCGATCTGGTTCACCTGAGTTCTGAGCACACCTGGCCGTAATTAGTGTAGGATTTAAGGTGTGCTCAGAAGCTCAGTTGGCGCGAGGTATTGTTCCATTGTGACTTGCTAAGCGTTTTGTTCCGAGAGAGAGAGAGAGTTTGTTGTTTTTGATTACCCGTGTATCCGACCTGTGCCTTGTTGTTTGACTCCCGAATTGCTTAATCCTCTGCTTGTCTACCCCAGTGATTACCGTCCTCTGATCCTGTGCCTGTGCCTCGACTACGACTAAGCCCGCTCCATTGGTACCTCTGCCTGTCTATGCCTGGCCCGGTTTTGACCACAGCCCGCCCGACCACGATTAAGCTATTCCCTTGTCTGTACTCTAATAAAGAATTGCTATTCTGCGATTGGATCTTACCACTCTGTCCGAGTATTCATTACAGAATACCTCGCCAATACCATGGATCCAGCGGAATTACAGAGGCGATGGGAGATACAGGAGAAACGGATGGATGAACTCCTACAGCTACTCAACGCTGGTGCGGCTGAAGGCATCACCCCGAGCACGGTCAGTCCTCGTCATGCACCTCCGATTTCTCTACCTACAAGGTACGACGGGGAACCTGGCAAATGTCAGGGGTTTCTACTCCAGATGTCCCTGTATATGTCGTATAATCGTACTATGTTTTCCGATGACTGTAGCAGGGTGGATTTCATGATTTCTCTGCTAACGGGAAGAGCACTGGATTGGGCTACTGCGCTTTGGGCAGCTGAGGTCCCTGAGTTGAATGCGGAAGTTCAGTTCAAGAGACTGTTTCAAGAGGTGTTCGACCACCCAGTATCTGGGCGTAGTGTGGGGAGACCAACTATGTGAACTCAGCAGGGCCGTCGCACAGTAGCCGACTACGCTTTAGAGTTCCGTACTATAGCAGCCGGTAGTGGATGGAGCGAGACTGCTTTGCTCACAGTTTTCCGAAGAGGGCTGCGCAAAGACGTACAGACTGAGTTGGCTTGTCGAGGAGATATCACTGCGCTACATGAGTTTATCAAAATAGCCATCTCTATTGATAATCTTATAGTGCAACACAAGGCATCCACAGTCCGGGGAGTCCTCGATCACTGGTCCTATGCAATCGACAGAGCGGAGGGAGAGAATCTGAGGAGGAACCTATGCAACTGGGACGGTCACCTCTACAAGGTTCGGTGAGACAACAACGCCGGCAAGACGGACTATGCCTGTATTGTGGTCAGTCGGGTCATTTCGTTCGTCAATGTCCGGTACGACCTAACCGTACACCAGGATATCGCCTCGGAACTGCCAAACCGGTGAGTGAGAATCAAGTTTTGAACATTACATCGAAACAAATGTATGTGCCAGTTACCTTATCTGTCGGAGAGAAAGTGCGCAGGTTGGAAGGACTTATTGATTCCGGAGCGGCTGCCAGCTTTCTGGATATGGGTCTTGCTGAGGAGTTGGGAGTTCAACTTATCCCAATTCAACCTCCCCCTGCGAGTCAACGCGCTAGACGGTGAGCCCATGGGCACTGGGTTCATTACGCACCGTACAGAGGTAATGAAGTTACAAGTGGGCTCCATACACCAGGAGAACATCTTTTTTTTCGTCATCTCCGCTCCACGGGAGCCACTAGTTCTCGGCCACCCCTGGCTCGTCCTCCATGATCCGGTCATCTCCTGGAAATCTGGCGATATCACAGCTTGGCGTGAGGTATGTAGGGCAGAGTGCCTCAATTTACCGTGCAAAATGTCTACTGTGGAGGATGCGCAGGGTGCGGTGTCTACTGTGGTCCCTACAGAATACCAGGATTACGCGCAGGTGTTCTCCAAGGAGAGGGCTACCGTGTTACCACCTCATCGGGCCTGGGACTGCGGGATTGATCTGCTATCCGGAGCTACACCTACTCGTGGAAGAATCTACCCGTTGTCACAGCCGAACGAGAAGCGATGAGCCAGTATATTGATGAGGCGCTACAGCAAGGGGCCATTCGCCCATCGACGTCTCCCGCCGCATCCAGTTTTTTTCTTTGTGAAGAAAAAGGATGGCGGATCCGCGTCCTTGTATAGACTATCGAGGGTTGAACGATATTACCATCAAAAATCGTTACCCTCTTCCTTTGATTCCAGCAGCCCTTGAACAGGTGGGACAGGCCTCCATGTACAGTAAACTGGACCTCAGGAGTGCGTACAATCTGGTGCGTATTAGAGAGGGGGATGAATGGAAGACCGCCTTCATCACACATCGAGGACACTACGAATATTGTGTCATGCCCTATGGACTTACCAACGCGCCTCAGTATTCCAGGCGTTCATGAATGACATTTTCAGGGACATGATTGATCGATTTGTTATAGTGTACATTGATGACATCCTAATATATTCTAACTCTCGGAGTGAACAATGTGTCCCATGTACGACAGGTTCTGGATCGGCTCCTACAACATTCTCTGTTCGTGAAGGCAGAAAAGAGTGAATTCCATGTCACTACGATTTCCTTCCTTGGGGCCATACTCACTCCCGACGAGGGTTAAACTGGATGAATCCAAGGTGCAAGCGGTACAAGACTGGCCTCAACCCAAGACGGTGAAGGAGCTCCAGAGGTTCTTAGGGTTTGCCAATTACTATAGACGGTTCGTGCGTAATTTCAGCACAACCGCAGCGCCCTGTCGGCGATGACCAGCTACAAGGGTCGCGGTCTGAACTGGACGGAGGGGGCAGTGTGTGCGTTTGAAACGTTGAAGCAACGCTTTACCACCGCTCCCATTCTATGTCAGCCGGACCCTACCTTGCCGTTTATCATGGAAGTGGACGCCTCGGAGGTTGGAGTGGGAGCCGTGTTATCCCAACGCCAAGGTGAGCCGCCTAAATCACGACCCTGTGCTTTCTTTTCAAGGAAACTGAATTCTGCCGAGCAGAACTATGACGTGGGTAATCGGGAATTACTGGCGGTGAAGTTAGCACTGGAGGAGTGGAGACATTGGTTGGAGGGAGCAGAGCATCCGTTCCAAGTGCTCACGGACCACCGCAACCTGGAGTATCTTCACAGTGCCAAACGACTGAACTCCCCGACAGGCAAGGTGGTCTTTATTCTTCAACCGTTTCCGATTCACTGTCTCTTATATCCCCGGGTCCAAGAATGGTAAGGCGGACGCACTTTCCCGACGGTTCGAGCGCACGGAAAGACCCGTGGAGCCAGAACCTATTCTCCCCATGAGTTACCGTGCTGGTCCGGTGAGGTGGGCTATTGATGACACGATTCAGGAGAGCTTACAAGCGGAACCAGCCACTCCAGAAACCCCGGGGTCTAAGGTGTTTGTGCCAGCTCCTCTTCGACCTCAACTGATGGAATGGTGCCACACGTCGCTGGGATCTGGTCATCCCGGAATCACTCGAACTACACGACTCATCAGCCGAAAATACTGGTGGGATTCCCTCACAGATGACGTCAGAGACTATGTCTTATCCTGTCCAGTATGTGCTCAGTCCAAGGTACCTCGTGCACTACCGGAGGGTAAGCTGATGCCATTGCCAACTCCTCAACGACCATGGTCGCACATTGCTATGGACTTTGTTACCGACCTACCAGAATCAGAGGGCCATACTGTAATTCTCGTGGTCATCGATCGTTTCTCCAAGATGTGCCGTTAGTACCATGACCCGTTTGCCTAACGCCACTCAGATGGCTGAGACTATGTTTACCCAGGTGTTCCGGCAGTTTGGTGTCCCGGAGGATATTGTTTCCGACCGGGGACCCCAGTTTGTATCCCGGGTATGGAAGGCCTTCTGCGAACGCTTGGGCATCTCGGTTAGCCTAACCTCCGGATATCATCCCCAGGCCAATGGGCAGACAGAACGGCTCAACCAGGAAATTGGGAAATATCTACGGCAACAATGTTCGCGGCAGCCGCAAGAGTGGAGTCGATTCCTTCCTTGGGTAGAGTATGCTCAGAACTCACTCATTCACACCTCCCTATGCTTAACGCCCTTCCAGTGTGTTCTAGGGTATCAACCCCCCCTGTTCCCGTGGGATACCGCATCAGGGATGGTACCGGCGGTGGACGAGTGGTTCCGTCGGAGTGCGCAGGTCTGGGAGACGGCCCATCAACATCTCAGTCAAGCCTCACAACAGCAAAAGACCTACGCCGACCGACGCCGGAGACCTACTCCCACTTATCAACCCGGGCAACGAGTGTGGCTGTCTACCCGAGATCTGCGGTTCCGACGGAGCTGCAAGAAGCTCCAACCCAGGTACATTGGTCCTTTCAAAGTTCAGAGACGTATTAAACCTGTCACCTACCGTCTGTTACTCCCTCGACACTACAGGATAAACCCTACGTTCCACGTCTCCCTGTTGAAACCTGTCCATTATAGCCCGATGTATCCACCAATCGCTCAACAACCTACTACACCACCTTTGGAGGATGAACAGGACACCACCTATACAGTCCACGAGATACTGGAGTCAAGACGGAGACGAGGGGGCATCGAATATCTCGTGGACTGGGAGGGATATGGACCTGAGGAACGGTCCTGGGTTCCAGCTAAGGACATACTGGATCCCGCTCTCAAGGCCACTTTCCACGCTGAGCACCCAGATCATCCAGGACCCCGACCCAGAGGAAGACCACCCGGTAGAGGGTAGAAGGCCGTCAGGAGCCGGCCCTGGGGAGGGGGATACTGTAAGGGATCGGGGGTTGGCAGGGGTCTAGACAGAGTCTGACACTTCCCCGATCTACAGAGAGGGGGAGTCATCAGACTCGATCTGGTTCACCTGAGTTCTGAGCACACCTGTCAGTAATTAGTGTAGGATTTAAGGTGTGCTCAGAAGTTCAGTTGGCGCGAGGTATTGTTCCATTGTGACTTGCTAAGCGTTTTGTTCCGAGAGAGAGAGAGAGTTTGTTGTTTTTGATTACCCGTGTATCCGACCTGTGCCTTGTTGTTTGACTCCCCGAATTGCTTAATCCTCTGCTTGTCTACCCCAGTGATTACCGTCCTCTGATCCTGTGCCTGTGCCCTCGACTACGACTAAGCCCGCTCCATTGGTACCTCTGCCTGTCTATGCCTGGCCCGGTTTTGACCACAGCCCGCCCGACCACGATTAAGCTATTCCCTTGTCTGTACTCTAATAAAGAATCGCTATTCTGCGATTGGATCTTACCACTCTGTCCGAGTATTCATTACACAGACGTTTCTTGTAGTTGGCCACCAGGTTTGCACACATCTCAGGAGGGATTTTGTTCCACTCCTCTTTGCAGATCTTCTCCAAGTCATTAAGGTTTCGAGGCTGACGTTTGGCAACTCAAACCTTCAGCTCCCTCCACAGAATTTCTATGGGATTATGGTCTGGAGACTGGCTAGGCCCCTCCAGGACCTTAATGTGCTTATTTTCCACCATAATTTGCAAATAAATTCATTAAAAATCCTACAATGTGATTTTCTGGATTTTTTTTTCTCATTTTGTCTGTCATAGTTGACGTGTACCTATGATGAAATATACAGGCCTCTCTCATCTTTTTAAGTGGGAGAACTTGCACAATTGTTGGCTGACTAAATACTTTTCCCCCCCACTGTATCAAGCCAGTTCCTCCTTGATGAGGACATTTGGCACTGGGTCTTATTACTCACCAAGCCACAGAGGAATAAACTGGCTTTTAATTGATGTCCTACAAATATAGACTCACATGTCAGGCCATTTGATCCACTTTGCACAAACACACACACACAAAACAAATAGGGGGGTGTGGTTTAAAAAATATAAAGATTCCTCAGAAATGTAAAAAAAAAAAAAGGATTAATGATTGTGAAAGTCAGTGAACATCATTGGTTGTATTTTAACAAACTTAACCAATGTTAAATCTTAGCGCGGTAGCGTTATAGGTCCGGGGTGTGTCAGAAAAATAATTTTGCTTATTTCACTGCAGGAATTTTGAGCGCATTAGCTGGCGGTGGCTCAAAAAGGGGCGTGGATTAATAAAATAAATAACAGGTTGACGAGGGATTGGTCGCCCACTGGCCAATCAATGTGTTTCATGTCTTTTAATACTTGCATGACGTTGTCTCTAATTCTCTAGGTTACTGATGGTCTTGGTGCTGTCTACTAGTATAGGCATTCATAAATTAAATACTAAATTGTATTGTACTATACGTGTGAGATATGGCAAGATACAGCTCCTGTTGATATGGCGTTATAGGACTGAACTATTTTTATAGCCTGTGTTTGTTTGGAGGTGCACGTTTTCTGTTAAGCGGACAAGAGACTGGATATAAACCAAATGGAGGTATTATCTATTACACCGTTTAGAAACCTTTTATGGACAGGCTCCTTGGCTAAAGCAACCTTATGCTCCTTGGCTAATGCAACCTTATGCTCCTTGGCTAATGCAACCTTATGCTCCTTGGCTAATGCAACCTTATGCTCCTTGGCTAATGCAACCTTATGCTCCTTGGCTAATGCAACCTTATGCTCCTTGGCTAATGCAACCTTATGCTCCTTGGCTAATGCAACCTTATGCTCCTTGGCTAATGCAACCTTATGCTCCTTGGCTAATGCATGGCCAGGATATGAAAGAAACCAGACACATTGCTGTTGAACCAGCTTTCGTTATAGCAGGGCTTGTTTTTTAATGAAACAAATGGAAAATAAGCAATTGTTACAGGAAAATTAAATGTTTCTAAATTTGACTGTCACCGGATCATCTCATCTCTTATTCCTTGATGGGCATATAGCCTACATGGAGTTTTTTTTATACACATCTAAAATAATAACAGGAGCTGTCCTTTATGGTATTGGCCAGACGGAAGCCACTCCTCAATAAAAGGCAGCCCGCTTGAAGTTTGCCAAAAGGCACCTAAAGGACTCTCTTGACCATGAGAAACAAGATTCTCTGGTCTGCTGAAATGAAGATTGAACTCTTTGGCCGGAATGCCAAGTGTCACGTCTGGAGGAAACCTGCTCATCCACTGTGACGTAGTTGCTGGGGACGAACTTTCCTCTACAGTTTGCTAGGAAAAGGTCCCACACATACCGGAAGGCTGCCAGGTGGTCTGTTGCCTCTCTGAACACTCTCTGGTCCTCTTGTCATCAAGCCTCAGGTAGCGACGGATATCCTCATATCTTCCGACCGACATGGTGGCTTTATACAATGAATTCTGCAGTGGGATCCGAAAATAGCTCCCGTGTGGAGACATCCCAGCTTTTCTCCACGCCGGCGAGGAGGGTTAAACCAATAAAGGCCTTTAGTTCCTCTTTGTTGACCTCTCTCCGCTCCCTTTTGCTGTCGCTGTTCTCCGTCCTTCTACATCTGTACACTTTAGGACCTCCTCAATGATGTTGTCACTAATGAACAGCTCCCAGGCATCTTTTGGTGACACAACTGTTGACCCCGGCACAGGCCCTGGGCAGCTCCTCAGGATGTTATGGCTTCTGGTCCTGCCTTGTGTGTGTGTGTGTGTGTGTGGGGGGGGGTGGAATGTTCACTCAGTCTATTTGACTGGTTTTCAATCTCCTCAGAGGAGGAGGAGTCCTCCCCATCTGTACAATCATCTAGAACAGCTGGACTACCAGGTGCATCCACAGGCACATAGTCTGTGTCGTCTGAATTGGATACCTCAGATTCTGAGTCAGAGGCACCAATGGCTTCCTCATCCAGCGTCTGTAAAACCATTTTGGTTGTATATCTGGCAACATTCTTATGAGCCTCCATTTTGAAACTCCTTTTACTCAATGAGTTAAAAAAAGGCGAAAGGAAAACGGTGATTAATGAACGTTAAAAACAAGATATTTAATAAAATACTTCATTAATTACATTTGATTTTATTGTTGTAGCAAAACGAAAGGTCAGTCTGACGACTGCAGTGCAGTGAATTCCTTATGAAATACATACAGGTCACATTTGACCCCACATATGAAAACTTAGGGTAGTGATGCAAAAACTATTTTTACTAAAAAAATACTAAATTAAAAAATAGAAATAGGATGTTGGAACATTAAAGACACATTATTTAAGGAATTCCTGGAATATTAGATTATGACATATTTTTTTGGGGGGGGGGATCAATACAGCAAAAAAACATTAGGAGGTGTCATTTTGACCCGGCGTATGCATCCTAGGGTTAAGGTTTACTTCAAAACGGTCTCATGAGCCAAACCTTTTATCGATAGTCTTGACTACTTGGGCAGGACAAAAAAAAAACAGCCTTCCTTGAGAGGAGGCTATGCTTGGTTTCTAATCAAATGAAACTAAAATGGGAAAAAGCGTTGTGTTTTTTTATGTTTCTTAATACAAGGTTTACGGGCACAAAAACAAATCTCTCTTGTTCCATGTGTGTCACAGCTGGATAGGCTGTTCTTCCGCTGTCAAAAGCCATTCCATAAAACAACAACGTTGCCGCTAAGACCAGCTTTTGGTTGATCTTAAATATCCCCACCAGCGCTGCCTGAAATTGCCGCTTAAGGACCCACCTCTGATATTGCCCCTCCCACATCAGATATTGCCACCCCTCCCACCTCAGATATTGCCCCTCCCACCTCAGATATTGTCCCTCCCACCTCAGATATTGCCACCCCTCCCACCTCAGATATTGCCACTCCTCCCACATCAGATATTGCCCCTCCCACCTCAGATATTGCCCCTCCCACCTCAGATATTGCTACCCCTCCCACCTCAGATATTGTCACTCCTCCCACCTCAGATATTGCCCCTCCCACCTCAGATATTGCCACTCCTCCCACCTCAGATATTGCCCCTCCCATCTCAGATATTGCCCCTCCCACCTCAGATATTGCCACCCCTCCCACCTCAGATATTGCCACTCCTCCCACCTCAGATATTGCCCTCCCACCTCAGATATTGCCACTCCCACCTCAGATATTGCCACCCCTCCCACCTCAGATATTGCCACCCCTCCCACCTCAGATATTGCCACCCCTCCCACCTCAGATATTGCCCCTCCCACCTCAGATATTGCCACTCCTCCCACCTCAGATATTGCCACCCCTCCCACCTCAGACATTGCCCCTCCCACCTCAGATATTGCCACTCCTCCCACCTCAGATATTGCCACTCCTCCCACCTCAGATATTGCCACTCCCACCTCAGATATTGCCACTCCTCCCACCTCAGATATTGCCACTCCTCCCACCTCAGATATTACCACCCCTCCCATCTTTCCATAGAAGGGTCATACCGTTCGGACGCTACTGACGATTTTTTGAGAAGACCGATTTTTGGGATGTCTAATGGTCTGACAAACACCCCTCTAGCTCTGTCACCTTTCGCCGCAGATGCAGAAATGCGACATAGGTGGATTGAGATGCATCCAATGTAAAAAAAAAAAAAAACTGATATCTCTAGCTTAAACTGATGGATTTTTATGGGGATGTTTTTATTATGCTAATTTGATTTCCGCGGGGCCGCAGATATCGACCATAAGGGGGTTAACACCACAGACGAATAACGAGCCCACATCTGGCACTTCACAAGCATGTAATGGGGAAACTGGTCCCCTTATGGGAGGAAGCTGAGAATGTTTCTACTGTAACTATTCAGAACAATGACTATTCACTCAGATGTAATAACATATTATTTGGGCATTCTGTACACTTCAAAAGGCACCAAACAACTCTCGTAAGAAACCAGTATGCGTTATTGAATGACTGGCTGACGCTGTCCTGGTAATGTTGGGATCTATGCTCTACATCTCAGTTCTCCCAAAGAACTGACCAGTTAGAGTTCATTCAGAAAATCCTGCTCGGTTTAGAAGATGGTAAACTGAAACCAAGCATACAGGCTCTGAAGAATAACTTGACGTCGACCAATGACTCGCACTGGGCTAATTAGCTTGTGAATCTTATTATGTGAAACACTTTAATTAACTAGCATATGCCTACTATTTATTTATTTTATCTCAGACTTTTACATCCTACTGCAGTAATACTCTCACCTTATCTTGTTGGGGCAAAGCCTTTAAACTTTTTTCTTGTACTTGGTAATATTTTCTCCATGACTCCGGCACACTTTGTTGACTATGAACGTGCTCGTTTACCCCGACCGTGGGACAGACAATGTTTGTTCCCACACTCGAGACTCTGGTTCTCTATTGGTTCCACGGTCTCTTGGCCTCCCATCCTATTCTAACCACCTCTCGCCCGGCTTTTGTATTCATGCTACCTGATGAAATTGCTGTACAATATGATCTTGTTGCCATCTGATGCACATTCAAATGTCATAATAAATCAACACTGCAGAGCTCCTCCCTGTCCTCTGCCGTGCCCTGATTGTATTACTGCTGATGATATCTGGAAATGTGCATGTACACCCTGGCCCATCTACTGCTGCTAGCCCCAATTCTGATTTGTTCTCTGATATCTGCTTCACTGATTCCTGCTCTCGTAAAAGCCTGGGTTTTCTGCACGTTAACACTAGTAGCTTATTACCTAAAATGCATCAATTGAAAGTGTGGGTTCACAGCTCCAATCCAAATGTGTTGGTCCTTACTGAGACATGGTTAAGAAAGAATGTTTTGAACACTGATGTTAACCTTACTGGTTATAACCTTTAAGCTTTCAAATATATATGTGTTGACTGTTGCTGGGTGTCACATGCTTAAACCACCTGACCAAGTCTTAAAACAATGGAACTCCCTTAATATCTCTCAGATCATTACCAATCCCAAAAGGTATGACCCCCAAACACCCAGAAAAGGCTACTGTCCTTGACGTTATCCTCACAAATAATCCTGATAGGTATCAGTCTGTAATGACCTTAGTGATCACTGTTTTACAGCCTGTGTTCGTAATGGCTGCTCAGTTAAATGACCTGTCCTGATTTGTCATAGACGCTTGCAAAAAAAACTATAATGAGCAAGCGTTCCTTCATGACCTGGCCTCTATAAATTGGTATAGAATCAGCTTGATCCCTCTGTTGAAGATGCTTGGACCTACTTTAAAATATATATATATATATTGTTCTCAAGTTTCCCATAAAGGAAATGAGAATAAAACAAAGGTTCAGGTTACTCAAAAACTAAATTTGGTGAAAAGCTCGGCACACAAATACTCAGGCTGACTGGCAGTAATTCAGGCAAATTAGAAATAACTTAAAGTTAGTTACTTTAAGGAGCAGTTCTCTCTCTGTGGGTCTAACCCCAAGAAGTTCTGGAAAACGGTTAAAGACCTGGAGAATAAACCTTCCTCCACACAACTACCCATGTCCCTTAATGTTGATGATGTGGTTGTTACTGACAAGGAGCACATGGCTGAGCTCTTTAATCACCACTTCATTAAGTCAGGATTCCTATTTGACTCAGCCACGCCTTCTTGCCCATCAAACACTTCCCTCATCTCCCAGCCCTTCTAATGCGACTAGCCCTGATGCTCCTCCCTCTTTTTCCCCTGCCCCGCTACACAGTTTCTCCCTGCAGGCGGTCACTGAATCTGAGGTGCTAAAGGAGCTCCTTAAACTTGACCCCAAAAAACCATCTGGGTCAGACTTCTTTAAGGTTGCAGCCCCTATGATCGCCAAGCCTGTCTCTCCTCTCTGCCCTTTGACTCTAAACAATGTTGGCTGCTATTTTTGTTGACTTGGCCAAAGATGTTGATACAGTAGACCATTCCATTCTTGTATTTCAGATAAGGGGTATTGGGGTCTCTGAGGGGTCTTTGGCCAGGTTTGAGAACTACCTCTCTCAAAGAGTGCAGTGTATAAAGTCAGAACATCTGCTGTCTCAGCCACTGCCTGTCACCAAGGGAGTACCCCAAGGCTCCATCCTAGGCCCCACGCTCTTCTCAATTTACATCAACAACACAGCTCAGGCAGTAGGAAGCTCTCTCATCCATTTATATGCATATGATACAGTCTTACGCTCTACAACAAAGCTTTCTTAGTGTCCAACAAGCTTTTTCTGCCCTTAACCTCTTGGTTATGCCTAAAATGACATAACCAAATCTAACTGCCTGTAGCTGAGGACCTGAAGCAAGGACATGCATATTATTGATACCATTTGAAAGGAAACACTTTGAAGTTTGTGGAAATGTGAAATTAATGTAGGAGAATATAACACATTAGAAAACATGCGTTTTCTATTTTCGTTTTTGTTCCATCATCTTTGAAATGCAAGAGAAAGGCCACAATATAATATTGCAGTTTA
>NC_059198.1:55274761-55302261 GCF_020615455.1 Coregonus clupeaformis | reverse complement strand
ATAATATATAATAATATGCCATTTAGCAGACGCTTTTATCCAAAGTTACTTACAGTCATGTGTGCATACATTTTTACACATGGGTGGTCCCGGGGATTGAACCCACTACCCTGGCGTTACAAGCGCCATGCTCTACCAATTGAGCTACAGAGGACCACAGTATTAGAATAGTATTAGAAGAGTATTAGAATAATAGAACAGCATTTAAAGAGTATTAGATAAATATCAGTATTTAAAGAGTATTAGATTAATATCAGCATTAAAATAGTATTCTATAATAGATCAGCATTTAAAGAGTATTAGATAAATATAAGCATTTAAAGGGTATTAGATAATATATCAGCATTGAAAGAGTATTAGATAATAGATGAGCATCTAAAGGGTATTAGATACATATCAAGGAACCTACCAGGTACAACCCTAAATCCGTAAACATGGGCACCCTTATAGATATCATCCTGACCAACTTACCCTCTAAATACACTTCCGCTGTCTTCAACCAGGATCTCAGCGATCACTGCCTTATTGCCTGCGTCCGTAACGGGTCAACGGTCAAACAACCACACCTCATCACTGTCAAACGCTCCGTAAAACACTTTAGTGAGCAGGCCTTCCTAATTGACCTGGCCCAGGTATCCTGGACGGATATCGATCTCATTCCGTCAGTAGAGGATGCCTGGTTGTTCTTTAAAAGTGCTTTCCTCTCAATCTTAAATAAGCATGCCCCATTCAAAAAATTCAGAACAAAGAACAGATATAGACCTTAGTTCTCCTCAGACTTGACTGCCCTTGACCAGCACAAAAACATATTCTGGCGTACTGCATTAGCATCGAATAGCCCCTGCGATATGCAACTTTTCAGGGAAGTTAGGAACCAATATACACAAGCAGTTAGGAAAGCAAAGGCTAGCTTTTTCAAACAGAAATGTGCATCCTGTAGCACTAACTCCAAAGTTAACAAACAGATCACCGACCATTTTGAATCACACCGTACCTTCTCCGCTATGCAATCCGGTTTCCGAGCTGGTCAAGGGTGCACCTCAGCCACGCTCAAGGTCCTAAACGATATTATAACCGCGATCGATAATAGCCATCTTCATCGACCTGGCCAAGGCTTTCGACTCTGTCGACCACCACATTCTTATTAGCAGACTAAATAGCCTTGGTTTCTCAAATGACTGCCTCACCTGGTTCACCAACTACTTCTAAGATAGAGTTCAACGTGTCAAATCGGAGGGCCTGTTGTCTGGACCTATGGCAGTCTCTATGGGGGTGCCACAGGGTTCAATTCTTGGGCCGACTCTTTTCTCGGTGTATATCAATGATGTCGCTCTTGCTGCTGGTGATTCTCAGATCCACCTCTACCCAGACGACACCATTTTGAATACATCTGGCCCTTCATTGGACACTGTGTTAAAAAACCTCCAAACGAGCTTCAACGCCATACAACACTCCTTCCGTAGACTCCAACTGCTCTTAAACACAAGTAAAACTAAATGCATGCTCTTCAATCGAACGCTGCTGGCACCCGCCCACCCGACTAGAATCACTTCTCTCAGCATTTAAAATGTATTAGTTACATATCATTATTTACAAAGAATTACATAATATATAAAAATTTAAAGAGTATTACATGAAAGATAATCATTTAAAGAGAATTAGATTAATATCAGCATTGAAAGAGTATTTGATTACTATCAGCATTTAAAGAGTATTAGATAGTATATGATAATTTAAAGAGTATTAGTTAATATATCAGCATTTAAAGAGTATTAGATAATAGATGCAGCATTTAAAGGGTAATAGATAATAGATCAGCATTTAAAATGTATTAGTTACATAACATTATTTACAAAATATTACATAATAGATCAGCATTTAACGAGTATTATATAAAATATAATCATTTAAAGAGTATTAGATTAATATCAGCATTTAAAGAGTATTTGAATACTATCAGCATTTAAAGAGCATTAAATAGTATATCATCATTTAAAGAGTTTTAGTTAATAGATCAGAATTTAAAGACTATTAGATAGTAGATCAGCATTTAAGGAGTATTAGATAAATATCAGCATTTAAAAAGTATTAGATAAATATCAGCATTTAAAGAGTATAAGATAAATATCAGCATTTAAAGAGTATTAGATAAAAGATCGGCATTTAAATAGTATTACATAAATATCAGTATTTAAAGAGTATTGGATAATAGGTCAGCTTTTAAAAAGTATTAGATAATAGATCAGCATTTAAAGAGTATTAGTTAATATATCAGCATTTAATGAGTATTAGATCAACATAAATATTTAAAGAGTATTAAATAAAACTCAGTACTTAAAGAGTATTAGATAAAATATCAGCAATTAAAGAGTAATTGATAAATATCAGCATTTAAAGAGTATTAGATAAATATCAGCATATAAAGAGTTTTAGATAAAAATCAGTATTTAAAGAGTATTCTATAATAGATCAGTATTTAAAGAGTATTAGATCAATATTAGCATTTAAAGAGTATTAGGTAATAGATCAGCATTTAAAGAGTATTAGATAATAGATCAGCATTTAAAGGGTATTATATACATATCAGCATTTAAAATGTGTTAGTTACATAACATTATTTACAAAGTACATAATAGATCAGCATTTAACGAGTATTATATAAAATATAATCATTTAAAGAGTATTAGATTAATATCAGCATTTAAAGAGTATTTGAATACTACCAGCATTTAAAGAGCATTAAATAGAATATCATCATTTAAAGAGTTTTAGATAATAGATCAGAATTTAAAGATTATTAGATAGTAGATCAGCATTTAAGGAGTATTAGATAAAAATCAGTATCTAAAGAGTATTAGATAATAGATCAGCATGTAAAGAGTATTAGATAAATATCCGAATTTAAAATGTATTAGAGGCATATAAGATTTAATGAGTTTTAGATAAATATCTTCATTGAAAGAGTATTATATAAAATATTTGCATTTAAAGAGTATTTGATATTTATCAGCAATCAAAGAGTATTAGATAAATATCAGCATTTAAAGAGTACAATATAATAGATCAGCATTTAAATAGTATTAGATAATAGATGAAGCATTTTTAAGAGTATTAGATAAATATCAGCATTTAAAGAGTATTAGCTAATATATGCAGCATTTAAGGAATATTAGATAATAGATGCAGCATTTAAAGAGTATTTGGATAAAATATCAGGTGTGGTGTAGTCATCTAAACAGTTGTGGTAATTTGATATATTATCTTTCATCTTGAGATCAAAGGTTTTAAAAGCATGTTATTGTGTTTATTTTTGAAAGCAGACTGCATATGATTTATGGTTGACTGCAGAGGAATCGTACAATGCGATACAAGTTCAATAAAACATGTCAAGGAGTTGTCTAGGCCAACTAATAGACTGCCTGGTTGACATATGCTCTGTGTGGAGTTCTGTGTGTCCTCCACTTGTGTGTGTGTGTGTGTTTGTGTGTTTGTGTGCGTGTGTGTGTGACCTCCCTTTAGTGTTATGATTTACATCCACTCAGACAAGACAGGTGCCATATGGGACAGAGTGTGTAATATAACGCTATCTCCCACAGCCACACACACACACACACACACACACACACACACAGTTGATACAATAATGGTATCTGCTGCAGTCCATCTACAGTGGGGGAAAAAAAGTATTTAGTCAGCCACCAATTGTGCAAGTTCTCCCACTTCAAAAGATGAGAGAGGCCTGTAATTTCCATCATAGGTACACGTCAACTATGACAGACAAAATGACAAAAGAAAATCCAGAAAATCACATTGTAGGATTTTTTATGAATTTATTTGCAAATTATGGTGGAAAATAAGTATTTGGTCACCTACAAACAAGCAAGATTTCTGGCTCTCACAGACCTGTAACTTCTTCTTTAAGAGGCTCCTCTGTCCTCCACTCGTTACCTGTATTAATGGCACCTGTTTGAACTTGTTATCAGTATAAAAGACACCTGTCCACAACCTCAAACAGTCACACTCCAAACTCCACTATGGCCAAGACCAAAGAGCTGTCAAAGGACACCAGAAACAAAATTGTAGACCTGCACCAGGCTGGGAAGACTGAATCTGCAATAGGTAAGCAGCTTGGTTTGAAGAAATCAACTGTGGGAGCAATTATTATGAAATGGAAGACATACAAGACCACTGATAATCTCCCTCGATCTGGGGCTCCACGCAAGATCTCACCCCGTGCGGTCAAAATGACCACAAGAACGGTGAGCAAAAATCCCAGAACCACTCGGGGGGACCTAGTGAATGACCTGCAGAGAGCTGTGACCAAAGTAACAAAGCCTACCATCAGTAACACACTACGCCGCCAGGTACTCAAATCCTGCAGTGCCAGACGTGTCCCCCTGCTTAAGCCAGTACATGTCCAGGCCCGTCTGAAGTTTGCTAGAGTGCATTTGGATGATCCAGAAGAGGATTGGGAGAATGTCATATGGTCAGATGAAACCAAAATAGAACTTTTTGGTAAAAACTCAACTCGTCGTGTTTGAAGGACAAAGAATGCTGAGTTGCATCCAAAGAACACCATACCTACTGTGAAGCATGGGGGTTGAAACATCATGCTTTGGGGCTGTTTTTCTGCAAAGGGACCAGGACGACTGATCCGTGTAAAGGAAAGAATGAATGGGGCCATGTATCGTAAGATTTTGAGTGAAAACCTCCTTTCATCAGCAAGGGCATTGAAGATGAAACGTGGCTGGGTCTTTCAGCATGACAATGATCCCAAACACACCGCCCGGGCAACGAAGGAGTGGCTTCGTAAGAAGCATTTCAAGGTCCTGGAGTGGCCTAGCCAGTCTACAGATCTCAACCCCATTGAAAATCTTTGGAGGGAGTTGAAAGTCCGTGTTGCCCAGCGACAGCCCCAAAACATCACTGCTCTAGAGGAGATCTGCATGGAGGAATGGGCCAAAATACCAGCAACAGTGTGTGAAAACCTTGTGAAGACTTACAGAAAATGTTTGACCTGTGCCATTGCCAACAAAGGGTATATAACAAAGTATTGAGAAACTTTTGTTATTGACCAAATACTTATTTTCCACCATAATTTGCAAATAATTTCATTAAAAATCCTACAATGTGATTTTCTGGATTATATTTTCTCATTTTGTCTGTCATAGTTGACGTGTACCTATGATGAAAAATGCAGGCCTCTCTCATCTTTTTAAGTGGGAGAACTTGCACAATTGGTGGCTGACTAAATACTTTTTTCCCCCACTGTATTTAACAAAACCAATATTATGGTTGGAACAAATCACAGAGAGACCTTAACTCTGTGTCTCTAAACCTGTCAATTGTGTCTCTAAACATGTCTCTAAACCTGTCAATTGTGTCTCTAAACCTGTCTCTAAAACTGCCAGGTGTGTCTCTAAACCCGGCTCTAAAATTGTCAAATCTGTCTAGAAACCTGTCTCTAAACATGTCTCTAAACCTGTCAAGTCTGTCTCTAAACCTGTCTCTAAACATGTCTCTAAACCTGTCTCTAAACCTGTCTCTAAACCTGTCTCTAAACCTGTCTCTAAACCTGTCAGGTGTGTCTCTAAACCAGTCTCTAAACCTGTCTCTAAACCTGTCTCTAAACCTGTCTCTAAACCTGTCTCTAAACATGTCTCTAAACCTGTCTCTAAACATGTCTCTAAACCTGTCAGGTGTGTCTCTAAACCTGGCTCTAAACATGTCTCTAAACCTGTCTCTAAACCTGTCTCTAAACATGTCTCTAAACCTGGCTCTAAACATGTCTCTAAACCTGTGTCTAACATGTCTCTAAACCTGGCTCTAAACATTTTTCTAAACCTGTCTCTAAACCTGTCTCTAAACCTGTCTCTAAACCTGTCTCTAAACCTGTCTCTAAACATGTCTCTAAACATGCCAGGTGTGTCTCTAAACCTATCTCTAAACCTGTCAAGTCTGTCTCTAAACTTGTCTCTAAACTTGTCAAGTCTGTCTCTAAACATGTCTCTAAACCTGTCTCTAAACCTGCCAGATGTGTCTCTAAACATGTCTCTAAATCTGTCTCTAAACCTGTCAAGTGTGTCTCTAAACCTGTCTCTAAACATGTCTCTAAACATGTCTCTAAACATGTCTCTAAACCTGTCTCTAAACATGTCTCTAAACCTGTCAGGTGTGTCTCTAAACCTGGCTCTAAACATGTCTCTAAACCTGTCTCTAAACCTGTCTCTAAACATGTCTCTAAACCTGTCTCTAAACATGTCTCTAAACATGTCTCTAAACCTGCCAGGTGTGTCTCTAAACCTGTCTCTAAACCTGTCAAGTCCGTCTCTAAACTTGTCTCTAAACTTGTCAAGTCTGTCTCTAAACATGTCTCTAAACCTGTCTCTAAACCTGCCAGATGTGTCTCTAAACATGTCTCTAAACCTGTCTCTAAACCTGTCAAGTGTGACTCTAAACCTGTCTCTAAACATGTCTCTAAACATGTCTCTAAACCTGTCTCTAAACATGTCTCTAAACCTGTCAGGTGTGTCTCTAAACCTGGCTCTAAACATGTCTCTAAACCTGTCTCTAAACCTGTCTCTAAACCTGGCTCTAAACATGTCTCTAAACCTGTCTATAAACCTGTCTCTAAACCTGGCTCTAAACATTTCTCTAAACCTGTCTCTAAACCTGTCTCTAAACCTGTCTCTAAACATGTCTCTAAACCTGTCTCTAAACCTGTCTCTAAACATGTCTCTTAACCTGCCAGGTGTGTCTTTAAACCTGTCTCTAAACCTGTCAAGTCTGTCTCTAAACTTGTCTCTAAACTTGTCAAGTCTGTCTCTAAACATGTCTCTAAACCTGTCTCTAAACCTGCCAGATGTGTCTCTAAACATGTCTCTAAATCTGTCTCTAAACCTGTCAAGTGTGTCTCTAAACCTGTCTCTAAACATGTCTCTAAACCTGTCTCTAAACATGTCTCTAAACCTGTCTATGAACCTGTCTCTAAACATGTCTGATAACATGTCTCTAAACCTGTCTCCAAACTTGTCTCTAAACCTGTCTCTAAACCTGTCTCTAAACATGTCTCTAAACATGTCTCTAAACCTGTCTCTAAACATGTCTTTAAACCTGTCTCTAAACATGTCTCTAAACCTGTCTCTGAACCTGTCTCTAAACATGTCTCTAAACCTGTCTCTAAACCTGCCAGGTGTGTCTCTAAACCTATCTCTGTACCTGTCAAGTCTGTCTCTAAACTTGTCTCTAAACCTGTCAAGTCTGTCTTTAAACATGTCTCTAAACCTGTCTCTAAACCTGCAAGATGTGTCTCTAAACCTTTCTCTAAACCTGTCTCTAAACCTGTCAAGTGTGTCTCTAAACCTGTCTCTAAACCTGTCAAGTGTGTCTCTAAACCTGTCTCTAAACCTGTCTCTAAACATGTCTCTAAACCTGTCTCTAAACCTGTCTCTAAACATGTCTTTAAACCTGTCTCTAAACATGTCTCTAAACCTGTCTCTAAACCTGTCTCTAAACATGTCTATAAACATGTCTCTGAACCTGTCTCTAAACCTGTCTCTAAACATGTCTATAAACATGTCTCTGAACCTGTCTCTAAACCTGTCTCTAAAAATGTCTATAAACATGTCTCTGAACCTGTCTCTAAACATGTCTTTAAACCTGTCTCTAAACATGTCTCTGAACCTGTCTCTAAACTTGTCTCTAAACCTGTCTCTAAACATGTCTCTAAACCTGTCTCTAAACCTGTCTCTAAACCTGTAAGGTATGTCTCTAAACATGTCTCTAAACCTGTCAGGTGTGTCTCTAAACCTGTCTCTAAACCTGTCACGTGTGTGTCTTAACCTAGTTTTCATAACACAGTCATGAATCAGATCAGCGGTGCCCTAACTTTTCCAGCTCAAAACTCCAAGTTGTCATGATGAAATGAAATACACACCTTGGAGTTGAGGAGAGGAGGTGAGGAGAGAAGGAGGACTAGGGGAGGAGATGAAGTGAGGAGTTGAGGAGGTGAGGAGGACTAGGGGAGGAGAGGAGATAAGGAGGTGAGGAGTACGGGAGGACTAGGGGAGGACGTGAGTAGAGGAGGAAAGGAGGTGAGGAGGTGAGGAGGACTAGGGGATGAGAGGAGGTGAGGAGGTGAGGAGGACTAGGGGAGGAGAGGAGGTGAGGAGGTGAGGAGGACTAGGGGAGGATAGGAGGAGAGGAAGTGAGGAGGTGAGTAGTAGGGGAGGACTAGTGGAAGAGAGGAGGAGAGGGGTGAGGCGGTGTGAGGTGAGGAGGTGAGGAGGGGAGGAGATGAGGAGGTGAGGAGGTGTAGGAGGTGAGGGGGGTGAGGGAGGAGGTGAGGAGATGAGGAGGTGAGGAGGTGGAGGAGGTGAGGTGAGGAGGTGAGGGGAGGAGGTGAGGGGAGGAGGTGAGGAGAGGGGGTGAGGAGATGAGGAGGTGAGGGGAGGAGGTGAGGGGAGGAGGTGAGGTGAGGAGGTGAGGAGGTGAGGGGAGGAGGTGAGGAGTAGGGGAAGAGAGGATGTGAGAGGAGACATCAGTAAGGTTATTATCAGAGTCATCATTATGTTGTGTTGTGAGGCCGGGTGTCATTATGTCAACATCAGGCCTGTGTTTAGTCTGATCTGATCCACTCAGCTGAGCACCAGTCCTGCACCTTCCTTCCCCCTATAATTACCTTTAATAACAGTCTGTTCATTAACAGAGCTCACATTGCAATTATCCCTTTAATAGCTCCATTAACGACGTCAGCAGCAGCCCACACAACGCCAGCTAGCGCTAACGGCTAACGGCTAACGGCTGTCATAATGCTGAGTTATATCCCCTTAATTAATGACACTGCATCGTTTGGAAAATCGGTTTTAATTATGAAGATGTGTACATGTGTTATTTCTGGGTGTAATGATGATGACGTCGTCAGAGCTGTCATATTGTTTTCTCTTTACCATCACTCCTCTGTCGGTCGGTCGGTCGATCGGTCGGTTAATATGTTAATATCTTCTGGGTTCATTACGCTCCTTCCTTTCTCTTCATCATTAAACTTGAAAATGTTCTGCTGTGTCTCAGTAGTGCACTATATATGGAATAGGGTGCCATTCTCTGGTCTAAATTAGTGCACTATATAGGGAATAGGGTGCCATTCTCTGGTCTAAAGTAGTGCACTATATAGGGAGTAGGAAGATATTCTCTGGTCTAAAGTAGTGCACTATATAGGGAATAAGGTGCCATTCTCTGGTCTAAAGTAGTGCACTATATAGGGAGTAGGAATGTATTCTCTGGTCTAAAGTAGTGCATTATATAGAGAATAGGGTGCAATTTGGAACAGAGACATAAACTGTGTACTAGTTCCTAATTTGTGTGTGTCGTGAGGGACAACTGACGTTGTTTTTCCGCTCTGAGGGAGATAATGAGGAGGCGTGATTCATTAAAAACTACCTTCCTCCCCAAGCAGGCAGGCGGCCCCCTGACTTCAAACACTGTGATCCAGGACCAAGAGGAGGAGGAGGGAGGAAAAGAGAGGAGGAGGAGGAATAGAGAGGAAGAGGAGGAGGAGGAGGAGGAGGAGGAGGAGGAGGAGGAATAGAGAGGAAGAGGAGGAGGAGGAGGAGGAGGGAAGAGGAGGAGGAGGAGGAGGAGGAGGAGGAATAGAGAGGAAGAGGAGGAGGAATAGAGAGGAAGAGGGGGAGGAGGAGGAGGAGGAATAGAGAGGAAGAGGAGGAGGAGGAGGAGGAGGAGGAGGAATAGAGAGGAGAGGAGGAGGAGGAGGAGGATGAGGAGGAGGAGGAGGAGGAGGAGGAGGAGGAGAGGGGGAGGAGGAGGAGGAGGAGGAAGAGGGAAGAGGGGGAGGAGGAGGAGGAGTAGGAGGAGGAGGAGGAGGAGGAGGAAGAGGAGGAATAGAAAGGAGGAGGAGGAGGAGGAGGAGGAGGAGGAGGAGGAGGAGGAGGAGGAGGAGGAATAGAGATGAAGAGGAGGAGGAGGGAGGAAGAGAGGGGGGGAGGAAGGAGAAGGAGGGAGAGGAGGGAGGAGGGAGGAGGGAGGAGGGAGGAGAAGGAGGAGGAGGAGAGGAGGAGGAGAGGAGGAGAGGAGGGGAAGAGGAGGAGGAGGATGAAGAGGAGGAGGAGGAGGGAATAGAGAGGAGGAGGAGGAGGAGGAGGAGGAGGAGGAGGAGGAGGAGGAGAATGGGAGGAGGAGGGAGGAATAGAGAGAGGAAGGAGGAGGAGGAGGAGGAGGAGGAGGAATAGAGAGGAAGAGGAGGAGGAGGAGAAAGAGGAGGAGGAGGAGGAGGGAAGAGGAGGAGGAGGAGGAGGAGTAGGAGGAGGAGGAGGAGGAGGAGGAGGAGGAGGAGGAGGAGGAATAGAGATGAAGAGGAGGAGGAGGGAGGAAGAGAGAGGGGGAGGAAGGAGAAGGAGGGAGAGGAAGGAGGAGGGAGGAGGAGGAGGGAGGAGAAGGAGGAGGAGGAGAGGAGGAGGAGAGGAGGAGAGGAGGGGAAGAGGAGGAGGAGGATGAGAGGAGGAGGAGGATGAAGAGGAGGAGGAGGAGGAGGAGGAGGAGGAGGAGGGAGGAGGGAGGAGGAGGAGGGAGAATGGAGGAGGAGGGAGGAATAGAGAGAGGAAAGAGGAGGAGGAGGGAGGAGGAGGAGGAGGAGGAGGAGAATGGAGGAGGAGGGAGGAATAGGAGAGAGGAAGGAGGAGGAGGAGGAGGAGGAGGAGGAGGAGGAGGAGGAGGAGGAGGAGGAGGGAGGAGAAGGAGGGAGGAAGAAGAGGGAAGAGGAGGAGGGAATAGGGAGGAGGAGGAGAAAGGAGGAGGATGGAGGCATAGAGAGGAATGGAGGGAATAGAGAGGAGGAGGAGGAGGAGGGAGGAGGAGGAGGAGGAGGAGGGAGGAGGAGGAGGAGGAGGGAGGAGGGGGATGAGGAGGAGGAGGAGGAATAGAGCAGAGGGAGGAGGATGAGGAATAGAGAAAAGGGAGGAGTAGGGACGAGAAGGAGGGAGAGGAGGGAGGAGGAGGAGGGAGGAGAAGGAGGAGGAGATGGATGAGGAGGAGAAAGGAGGGAGGAGAGATGAGTAAGGGAGTAGGAGGAGGGAGGAGGGAGGAGGGAGGAGGAGGAGGAGGAAGAGGAGGAGGAATAGAGAGGAGGAGGAGGAGGAATAGAGAGGAGGGCAGGGTAGGGACGAAAAGGAGGGAGAGGAGGGAGGAGGAGGAGGAGGAAGGAGGGAGGGAGTAGGAGGAGGGAGGAGGGAGGAGGGGAGGAGGGAGGGAGGAGGACGGAAGAGGGAAGAGGAGGAGGAGGAGGAGGAGGAGGAGGAGGAGGAGGGAGGAGGAGGAGGAGGAGGAGGAGGAGGAGGAGGAGGAATAGAGAGGAGGAGGAGGAGGAGGAGGAGGAGGAGGAGGAGGAGGAGGAAGATGAGGAGGGGTAGGAGGAGGAGGAGGGGAGAAGAGGAGAGGAGATGAACGGACACGAGGAGGGGAGAGGAGAGGAGAGGAGAGGAGAGGAGAGGAGAGGAGAGGAGAGGAGAGGAGAGGAGAGGAGAGGAGAGGAGAGGAGAGGAGAGGAGAGGAGAGGAGAGGAGAGGAGAGGAGACAGCATTTCTACAAAGACAAGATGGTTCACTGTTAGAACATCCTATTGGAAAACATGTCAACATTAGCCTCTTGGCTAGCACTCTGTTTGACTGTAGCTAGCCCTGTCCTCAGAATGGAGGTGTGATTAGCCAGAGGCTGTCCCAATAGTCTCAATAGTTCTGAATAACTTCCTTCCCTCATCTCCTTCTTCCTTCCCTCATCTTCTTCTTCCTTCCCTCATCTCCTTCTTCCTTCCCTCATCGCCTTCTTCCTTCCCTCATCTCCTTCTTCCTTCCCTCATCTCCTATCCTTCATGACCAATGATCTGAAAGATGACTTGATATATGAAAAGCAGTGTTATAAACCTGTAGCTATGTCAGTAGTGTTATTAACCTGTAGCTACATCAGTAGTGTTGATGAAACTAAGCTATTAAGGTATATGTGTGTGTCGTGTGTGTGTGTGTGTGTGTGTGTGTGTGTGTGTGTGTGTGTGTGTGTGTGTGTGTGTGTGTGTGTGCCTCTGTTTCCTGCCACCTTTGGCAGTATTAAGGTTGAAAACACATTTAGAGATCTCACTCTGGAAGAGACCAACAATGCATTGTGTGAACAGATGTTGAGGCGAAGAGGATGGAAAGTGTGTGGAGGAGATGCTACAGGGCTTGGAGTTGCTACAGGGCTTGGAGTTGCTACAGGGCTTGGAGTTGCAGGGTCAGGAGTGTGTCTGTGTGTGATCAGGAGTGTGTGTGTGTGTGTGCTTGATGTGTGTGTGTGTGTGCATGTGTGTGTGTTTGTGTGTCTATGTGTGTGTGTTTATGTACGTGTAAGGCTGATCCTAAGGTGCAGGGTCAGGAGAGAGAGGACAACAGAGAAAGAGAGAGTGTGAGGGTGCGGGGGGGAGAGAGAACAGACAGAGATAAATTAACTTTAAAAAAAGAGAGAGTGGGATGATGGGGAATCTCCCACTAGTCTCTAAGACCCCTGATGCTGGGGAATCTCCCAGTAGTCTTTACAACCCTTGTTTGGTTTCATTGTGGCTATAAATTGATATCTCTTTCTGCCATCAGCACTTCCCTTCAAAACCATGAGCCTTTGTCTGTCGGCATTCCCAGAAGACTATGCATCTAGGGTACACTGGAAACCATTGACACACACACAGGCCTGTAGCCAAGGTCTATAAATATATATATATATATATATATATATATATATATATATATATATATATATATATATATATATATATATATATACAGTATATATTTTATTATAAAGTTAAAGCTCATTTACTGCATTTCTATATAATTTAAAAACTCCAAATGCTATTTGGAGAACAACAAAAACAAGCTAAAGTTGGCTGCTGTAGCTTCATTCACCTCATTCCATCTACAAACACATAGCCTGTTAGCTATACAATTAGCCGCTACACATTAACTCACAGTAACTCAGCTCCGGGATGAAAAACGATCATTTAATACATACAGAGGGATCTGTTAGCAGAATTTTTTTTATTTATTAACAAAAGGTAGACAAATACGTTTGGTTTAAAGATTTTGTTGGTGTTGCTGCAGTTTTACATCAAATTTTGACCCAGTGTATACACACACACCCTAAGGATTACTTTTATCCTATCCCAGGTATTCCTTAAAGAGGTGGGGTTTCAAGTGTCTCCGGAAGGTGGTGAGTGACTCCGCTGTCCTGGCGTCGTGGGGGAGCTTGTTCCACCATTGGGGTGCCAGAGCAGCCTAACCTAACTCTAAATCTAACACTAATTCTAACCTTAATCCTAAACCCCCTAGAAATAGCATTTAACTTGTGGGGACTAACAAAATGCCCCCAGTTGGTCAAAAATGTTTTAGTTTACTATTCTTGTGTGGACTTCTGGTCCAAGTATAGATAAACACTTCCACATTTTGTTAGGTTACAGCATTAATCTAAAATGTTTTAAATATTTTTTTTCCCTCATCAATCTACACACACTACCCCATAACGACAAAACAAAAACAGGTTTTTATACATTTTTGCTAATTAAAAATAAAATAAAAATGAAATGAAATATGAAATTTACATAAGTATTCAGACCCTTTACTCAGTACTTTGTTGAAGCACCTTTGGCAGCGATTACAGCCTTGAGTCTTCTTGGGTATGACGCTACAAGCTTGGCACACCTGTATTTGGGGAGTTTCTCCCATTCTTCTCTGCAGATCCTCTCAAGATTTGTCAGGTTGGATGGGGAGCGTTGCTGCACAGCTATTTTCAGGTCTCTCCAGAGATGTTCGATCAGGTTCAAGTCTGGGTTCTGGCTGGGCCACTCAAGGACATTCAGAGACTTGTCCTTAAGCCGCTCCTGCGTTGTCTTGGCTGTGTGCTTAGGGTCATTGTCCTGTTGGAAGGTGAACCTTCGCCCCAGTCTGAGGTCCTGAGCGCTCTGGAGCAGGTTTTCATCAAGGATCTTTCTGTCCATTGCTCCGTTCATCTTTGCCTTGATCCTGACTAGTCTCCCAGTCCCTGCCGCTGAAAAACATCCCCACAGCATGATGCTGCCACCACCATGCTTCACCGTAGGAATGGTGCCAGATTTACTCCAAACGTGATGCTTGGTATTCAGAGAATCTTGTTTCTCATGGTCTGAGAGTCTTTAGGTGCCTTTTACTGAGGAGTGACTTCCATCTGGCCACTCTACCATAAAGGTCTGATTGATGGAGTGCTGCAGAGATGGTTGCCCTTCTGGAAGGTTCTCCCATCTCCACAGAGGAACTCTGGAGCTCTGTCAGAGTGACCATCGGGTTCTTGGTCACCTCTCTGACCAAAGCTCTTCTCCCTCAAGTACTGTGGATATATTTCAAGGCCTACCTTCAAACTCAGTGCCCTTGTGAAGATGCTGGAGGAAAAATGTACAAAATTATCTATATCCACAGTAAAACAAGTCCTATATCGACATAATCTGAAAGGCCGCTCAGCAAGGAAGAAGCCACTGCTCCAAAACCGCTATAAAAAAGACAGACTACGGTTTGCAACTTTACATGTGGACAAAGATCGTACTTCTTGGAGAAATGTCCTCTGGTCTGATGAAACAAAAATATAACTGTTTGGCCATAATGAAATCGTTATTATTATGTTTGGAGGAAAAAGGGGTAGGCTTGAAGCCAAAGAACACCATCCCAACCGTGAAGCACAGGGGTGGCAGCATCATGCTGTGGGGATGCTTTGCTGCAGGAGGGACTGGTGCACTTCACAAAATAGATGGCATCATGAGGAAGGAAAATTATGTGGATATATTGAAGCAACATCTCAAGACAACAGTCAGGAATTTATAGATTGGTTGAAAATGGGTCTTCCAAATGGACAATGACCCCAAGCATAGATCCAAAGTTGTGGCAAAATGGCTTAAGGACAACAAAGTCAAGGTATTGGAGTGGCCATCACAAAGCCCTGACCTCAATCCTATAGAACATTTGTGTGCAGAACTGAAAATGTGTGTGCGAGCAAGGAGGCCTACAAACCTGACTCAGTTACACCAGCTCTGTCAGGAGGAATGGGCCAAAATTCACCCAACTTATTGTGGGAAGCTTGTGGAAGGCTACCCGAAAAGTTTGACCCAAGTTAAACAATTTAAATGCAATGCTACCAAATACTAATTGAGTGTATGTAAACTTCTGACCCACTGGGAATGTGATTAAAGAAATAAAAGCTGAAATAAATCACTCTCTCTACTATTATTCTGACATTTCACATTCTTAAAATAAAGTGGTGATCCTAACTGACCTAAGACAGGGAATTTGTACTAGGATTAAATGTCAGGAATTGTGAAAAACTGAGTTTAAATGTATTTGGCTAAGTTGTATGTAAACTTCCGACTTCAACTGTATATATGACACAAACAGAAAAATTTAAAACTGAAAAACAAAGAACAGACGTGGTGGCCGTGAGCCGTGACCTTGTACAGAGGTTCAGTTTCTCTAAAATGGTCCTGTCACTGTTTCACTGGCAGGGGATGGTCCCAAATGGCACCCTGTTCCCTATATAGTGCACTACTTCTGGCCAGAGCCCTATGGGGGGGGAGAGAGAGAGCCCCAGTACACTTTATAGGAAATAGGGTGACATTTGGGACGCAACGTCAGTGAGACGCTAGGGTCTGGAGGTGGGAACAGAGAGCCCAAACCGTTAAACCGTTTATTAAGATAAATCTAGCTCTGTGATTGGCTGGACCAAGTCGAGCTGAACGAAAATGCACCATGCTAATTTGTGCTGTTGTTAAACGACTCCCAAGTGAAACTCGCTGGGAAATATATTTCAATATCAATATTAGAGCAAGAACGACTGGGCAATCTGTTAAATGGTGCATGAGTTTTCATTTTGTCTTAGGTCCTGCTGAAATTTGGACAGTAAAAATGAAAACCGATAAAAAGATGCCTCCGACTGTCAATGTTATGACAGCTTATTTCAAACTACCGTCGTTTTCAGAAATATGGATACGCAGTACAATAGGATACAACCCAGAATGAAAGTTGCCCTCTAAACCTAATCTCCATGTCTCTGTCTTCACCGCAGAGGTCACTGTATCTCTGTTTACCTCCATCAGCCTGGGGAAAGTAAACTTAATTTACCTCCTATATCTCTCTCCGTTCGGCGGAGCCACACGTCCAATGCCAAATACCTTCTGAACATAATCAATTATGTGACGCTGGGATGGAGGAGGATGAGGCTGAATGCATTCTGTTGTTCTATACCCCAGGAAGGAGGGTTCTCTCTCTCTCTCTCTCAATGAGAATAAAATAATTATTCACCACTTCCTCTGAGGGAAAAGAAAAATCAATCTTTCCCAATGAGTCCCTCCACTCCACTCCTCCCTCGTCTCAGCCTACCTGCCTCCCCCCCTCCACTCGCTCTGCCAGGTGCTCCTGGGCTGAAGAGGACGGTGGATAAACATTGCAACTCTTCATCATTCTAGTGACTCTGTACTTGTTGCTTTGTCTGTTGTGGTAGTGTAGTGGTCTGAGCTTGTTGTGGAAGTGTAGTGGTCTGAGCTTGTTGTGGTAGTGTAGTGGTTTATGCTTGTTGTGGTAATGTAGTAGTCTGAGCTTGTTGTGGAAGTGTAGTGGTCTGAGCTTGTTGTGGAAGTGTAGTGGTCTGAGCTTGTTGTGGTAGTGTAGTGGTCTGAGCTTGTTGGGGAAGTGTAGTGGTCTGAGCTTGTTGTGGTAGTGTAGTGGTCTGAGCTTGTTGTGGAAGTGTAGTGGTCTGAGCTTGTTGTGGAAGTGTAGTGGTCTGAGCTTTTTGTGGTAGTGTAGTGGTCTGAGCTTGTTGTGGTAGTGGTCTAAGCTTGTTGTGGTAGTGTAGTGGTTTATGCTTGTTGTGGTAGTGTAGTGGTCTGAGCTTGTTGTGGAAGTGTAGTGGTCTGAGCTTGCTGTGGTAGTGTAGTGGTCTGAGCTTGTTGTGGAAGTGTAGTGGTCTGAGCTTGTTGTGGTAGTGTAGTGGTCTGAGCTTGTTGCTGTAGTGTAGTGGTCTGAGCTTGTTGTGGAAGTGTAGTGGTCTGAGCTTGTTGTGGTAGTGTAGTGGTCTGAGCTTGTTGTGGTAGTGTAGTGGTCTGAGCTTGTTGTGGTCTGAGCTTGTTGTGGAAGTGTAGTGGTTTATGCTTGTTGTGGTAGTTAGTGGTTTATGCTTGTTTAGTGTAATAATATATATATATATATATATATATATATATATATATATATATATATATATATATATATATATATATATATATATATATATATATATATATATATATATAAGCTATGTGCTTGTGTCTAGTAAACTAGGGCCGTCTGTCTGTCTGACTGAGGACTTTGACTCGTTCCAAACGGTACATCACAGCCCCTCTGGCATAATTTCATCAGAGTTTAACTTTGACATGTGCATAGAGATGAATAGAGTACACAGAGATGTGCAGATTACATAGAGATGTACAGAATAAATATAGAAATATAAAATACATACACTGGGGAAAAAAAGTATTTAGTCAGCCACCAATTGTGCAAGTTCTCCCACTTAAAAAGATGAGAGAGGCCTGTAATTTTCATAATAGGTACACGTCAACTATGACAGACAAATTGAGGAAATAAAATCCAGAAAATCACATTGTAGGATTTTTTATGAATTGATTTGCAAATTACGGTGGAAAATAAGTATTTGGTCACCTACAAACAAGCAAGATTTCTGGCTCTCACAGACCTGTAACTTCTTCTTTAAGAGGCTCCTCTGTCCTCCACTTGTTACCTGTATTAATGGCACCTGTTTGAACTTGTTATCAGTATAAAAGACACCTGTCCACAACCTCAAACAGTCACACTCCAAACTCCACTATGGCCAAGACCAAAGAGCTGTCAAAGGACACCAGAAACAAAATTGTAGACCTGCACCAGGCTGGGAAGACTGAATCTGCAATAGGTAAGCAGCTTGGTTTGAAGAAATCAACTGTGGGAGCAATTATTAGGACATGGAAGACATACAAGACCACTGATAATCTCCCTCGATCTGGGGCTCCACGCAAGATCTCACCCCGTGGGGTCAAAATGAGCACAAGAACAGTGAGCAAAAATCCCAGAACCACACGGGGGGACCTAGTGAATGACCTGCAGAGAGCTGGGACCAAAGTAACAAAGCCTACCATCAGTAACCATCAGTAACATACTACGCCGCCAGGTACTCAAATCCTGCAGTGCCAGACGTGTCCCCCTGCTTAAGCCAGTACATGTCCAGGCCCGTCTGAAGTTTGCTAGAGTGCATTTGGATGATCCAGAAGAGGATGGTGAGAATGTCATATGGTCAGATGAAACCAATATATAACTTTTGGTAAAAACTCAATCTGCGTCAGTAGTTTGGAGGACAAAGAATGTTGAGTTGCATCCAAAGAACACCATACCTACTGTGAAGCATGGGGGTGGAAACATCATGCTTTGGGGCTGTTTTTCTGCAAAGGGACCAGGACGACTGATCCGTGTAAAGGAAAGAATGAATGGGGCCATGTATCGTGAGATTTTGAGTGAAAACCTCCTTCCATCAGCAAGGGCATTGAAGATGAAACGTGGCTGGGTCTTTCAGCATGACAATAATCCCAAACACACCGCCCGGGCAACGAAGGAGTGGCTTCGTAAGAAGCATTTCAAGGTCCTGGTGTGGCCTAGCCAGTCTCCAGTTCTCAACCCCATAGAAAATCTTTGAAGGGAGTTGAAAGTCCATGTTGCCCAGCGACAGCCCAAAAACATCACTGCTCTAGAGGAGATCTGCATGGAGGAATGGGCCAAAATACCAGCAACAGTGTGTGAAAACCTTGTGAAGACTTACAGAAAACATTTGACCTGTGTCATTGCCAACAAAGGGTATATAACAACGTATTGAGAAACTTTTGTTATTGACCAAATACTTATTTTCCACCATAATTTGCAAATAAATTCATTAAAAATCCTACAATGTGATTTTCTGGATATTTTTTTCTCATTTTGTCTGTCATAGTTGACGTGTACCTATGATGAAAATTACAGGCCTCTCTCATCTTTTTAAGTGGGAGAACTTGCACAATTGGTGGCTGACTAAATACTATTTTTCCCCACTGTATATATGTATAGAGTATATATGTATAGAGATGTATAGATTTATACTAATGGTAATACATACAGTATCTTGCAAAAGTTTTCATCCCCCTTGGCGTTTTTCCTTTTTTGTTGAATTACAACCTGCGATTTAAATTGATTTTTATTTGGATTTCATGTACTGGACATACACAAAATTGTCCAAATTGGTGAAGTGAAATTAAAAAGATTAATAACCGAAAAGTGGTGCGTACATATGCATTCACCCCATTTGCTATGAAGCCCCTAAATATGATCTGGTGCAACCAATTACCTTCAGAAGTCACATAATTAGTTAACTAAAGTCCACCTATGTGCAATCTAAGTGTCACATGATCTGTCACATGATCTCAGAATATCTACACCTGTTCTGAAAGGCCCCAGAGTCTGCAACACCACTAAGCAAGGGGCACCACCAAGCAAGCGGCACCATGAAGACCAAGGAGCTCTCCAAACAGGTCAGGGACAACGTTGTGGAGAAGTACAGATCAGGGTTGGGTTATAAAAAAATATCTGAAACTTTGAACATCCCACGGAGCACCATTAAATCCATTATTTAAAAAAATTGAAAGAATATGGCACCACAACAAACCTGCCAAGAGACGGCCACCCACCAAAACTCACAGACCAGGCAAGGAGGGCATTAATCAGAGAGGCAACAAAGAGACCAAAGATAACCATGAAGGAGCTGCAAAGCTCCACAGCGGATTGGAGTATATGTATACTAAGGCACAACATATCAGTGCTTGAGGCGTCACTACAGACCCCTGGTTCGATTCCAGGCTGTATCACAACCGGCCGTGATTGGGAGTCCCATAGGGCGGCGCACAATTGGTCCAGCGTCATCCGGGTTTGGCCGGTGTAGGCCGTCATTGTAAATAAGAATTTGTTCTTAACTGACTTGCCTAGTTAAATAAAGGTTAAATAAAAAAATTAAAAATGTATGTCCATAGGACCACTTTAAGCCTTACACACCACAGAGCTGAGCTTTACGAAAGAGTGGCCAGAAAAAAGACATTGCTTAAAGAAAAAAAACATGTTTGGTGTTCGCCAAAAGGCATGTTGGAGACTCCCCAAACATATGGAAGAAGGTACTCTGGTCAGATGAGACTAAAATTGAGCTTTTTGGCCATCAAGGAAAACGCTATGTCTGGTGCAAATCCAACACCTCTCATCACTGAGAACATCATCCCCACAGTGAAGCATTGTGGTGGCAGCATCATGCTGTGGGGATGTTTTTCATCGGCAGGGACTGGGAAACTGGTCAGAATTTAAGGATTGATGGATGGCTCTAAATACAGGGAAATTCTTGAGGGAAACCTGTTTCAGTCTTCCAGAGATTTGAGACTGGGACTGAGGTTCACCTTCCAGCAGGACAATGACCCTAAGCATACTGCTAAAGCAACACTCGAGTGGTTTAAGGGGAAACATTTAAATATCTTGGAATGGCCAAGTCAAAGCCCTCAATCCAATTGAGAACCTGTGGTATGACTTAAAGATTGCTGTACACCAGCGGAACCCATCCAACTTGAAGGAGCTGGAGCGGTTTTGCCTTGAAGAATGGGCAAAAATCCCCAGTGGCTAGATGTGCCAAGCGTATAGAGACATACCCCAAGAGACTTGCAGCTGTAATTGCTGAAAAGGGTAGCTCTAAAAAGTATTGACTTTGGGGGGGTGAATAGTTATGCACGCTCAAGTTTTCTGTTTTTTGTTTTGTTTCACAATAAAAAATGTTTTGCATCTTCAATGTGGTAGGCATGTTGTGTAAATCAAATGATACAACCCCCCCCCCCAAAATCAATTTTAATTCCAGGTTGTAAGGCAACAAAATAGGAAAAATGCCAAGGGGGGTGAATACTTTCGCAAACCACTGTATTTATGGAAAAAGTTTAGTATCTAAACAAAGGGGTTAAATATGTGTAAAAAAATAGATTGTTTCCTGGTCTTCCTTCTACAGTATCTCTCAGACATATAGGACAGACACTTCACAACAAACGTATTGTTATTGATTTTTTATTATGTTTTTCTAGTGAATCTGTTATTCAATTTGTTTCTATGGGCTAATAGCAGTAAGGCCAAATTCAATGCTTCATTAAATAATGTTTTTTTTTTTTTTTTTTTTTTTTTGGGGGGTACCTTAAGGGGTCCCGGCTTAGACTCTGGAAGTATTAAAGGACTGCAGATCACCCTCTTGCTCTCTCTCTCTCTCTCTCTCTCTCTCTCTCTCTCTCTCTCTCTCTCTCTCTCTCTCTCTCTAGCTCACCTCAAATCGGCACTACTTAACTACTCATACAGTATTCAGTTTGAGGCAGAAACTTTCTTGCCCTTATATTTGACCTGTAAGTGGATTCTATACATCCAGTGCCCTTCCTGTCTTACTCTAATATTCAAGGTTGAGACCCAGACGGAGCTGAGCTGGAAGTTCCATTTAGAGAAGGAAATTGAATTGTGAATGCATCCTGGCTACGGGAGGGAGGGAGACAGGGGGAGAGAGTGTAGAGAGGGAGGACTGATAGTGGCTGTGTTAGGGCCACATGGGGTGAGGGATAAAGAATGGCTTTGTGGAGCTCTGCAGACAACTGCACAGCCAAGCTTACCGACAGTTAGAAAAATAGGGTATCTTTAGGATTTGGTGTGAAATCTTTATTTCAGCTCACTTTCGGGGGAACATACCCGGTTGGAATGGCATGTTTACCATCCAGGCTCAGCAGCCTTCATGAAATAGCTGTGACCGACCATATAATTCCCTGTCTCATAATGGTAGCCTATACAGTATCTTGCTGTGTCTCATGTCTGTGTGGAAATTGGTGTGTACTGGTCTATGTGTACACAGGTCAACATTGTTCCTCAGCAATAGCTTCATGTCCTTGTGAAATCCATTGAAACGCCAAACACAATTCACTTCTGAGTCTTTCAGTTGAGCTCTGGCTGCCATCTGGGATCCAACAACACAATCCTCTATGTACATGAGTGTGGCTGAATGGGTGACAACAGCATATTATGTTGTCCCCCATGCGCTAGAGACCCGGCGTTCACATCACGGTCCTCTTCCCTGCTCTGTCTCTGCTGTATATCCTAACATCCTGCTGTGTTTCCCTCTTCCAGTTCCCCCAACATATTTTTGTTGTGCCCCCAGACAAGCACACCTGATTCTACTTGTCAACTAATCATCAAGCCCTTGACCAGTTGAATCAGGTTTTTTTGTCCGGGGCTACAATAGAAATGTGTACTGTTGGGGGGTACTGGAGGACTGGAGTTGGGCTGTTGGGGGTACTGGAGTTGGGCTGTTGGGGGGTACTGGAGGACTGGAGTTGGGCTGTTGGGGGTACTGGAGTTGGGCTGTTGGGGGTACTGGAGGACTGGAGTTGGGCTGTTGGGGGTACTGGAGGACTGGAGTTGGGCTGTTGGGGATACTGGAGGACTGGAGTTGGGCTGTTGGGGGGGTACTGGAGGACTGGAGTTGGGCTGTTGGGGATACTGGAGGACTGGAGTTGGGCTGTTGGGGGGTACTGGAGGACTGGAGTTGGGCTGTTGGGGGTACTGGAGGACTGGAGTTGGGCTGTTGGGGATACTGGAGGACTGGAGTTGGGCTGTTGGGGGATACTGGAGGACTGGAGTTGGGCTGTTGGGGGGGACTGGAGGACTGGAGTTGGGCTGTTGGGGGATACTGGAGGACTGGAGTTGGGCTGTTGGGGGGATACTGGAGGACTGGAGTTGGGCTGTTGGGGGGTACTGGAGGACTGGAGTTGGGCTGTTGGGGGGTACTGGAGGACTGGAGTTGGGCTGTTGGGGGGTACTGGAGTTGGGCTGTTGGGGGATACTGGAGGACTGGAGTTGGGCTGTTGGGGATACTGGAGGACTGGAGTTGGGCTGTTGGGGGGACTGGAGTTGGGCTGTTGGGGGGGGACTGGAGGACTGGAGTTGGGCTGTTGGGGGGACTGGAGGACTGGAGTTGGGCTGTTGGGGGATACTGGAGGACTGGAGTTGGGCTGTTGGGGGGTACTGGAGGACTGGAGTTGGGCTGTTTGGGTAGTGGAGGACTGGAGTTGGGCTGTTTGGGTACTGGAGGACTGGAGTTGGGCTGGAGGGGGGTACTGGAGGACTGGAGTTGGGCTGGAGGGGGTACTGGAGGACTGGAGTTGGGCTGTTGGGGAATACTGGAGGACTGGAGTTGGGCTGTTGGGGGGTACTGGAGGACTGGAGTTGGGCTGTTGGGGATACTGGAGGACTGGAGTTGGGCTGTTGGGGGGATACTGGAGGACTGGAGTTGGGCTGTTGGGGGGTACTGGAGGACTGGAGTTGGGCTGTTTGGGTACTGGAGGACTGGAGTTGGGCTGTTTGGGTACTGGAGGACTGGAGTTGGGCTGTTGGGGGGTACTGGAGGACTGGAGTTGGGCTGTTGGTGGTACTGGAGGACTGGAGTTGGGCTGTTGGGGGTACTGGAGGACTGGAGTTGGGCTGTTGGGGGATACTGGAGGACTGGAGTTGGGCTGTTGGGGATACTGGAGGACTGGAGTTGGGCTGTTGGGGGGACTGGAGTTTGGCTGTTGGGGATACTGGAGGACTGGAGTTGGGCTGTTGGGGATACTGGAGGACTGGAGTTGGACTGTTGGGGGTACTGGAGGACTGGAGTTGGGCTGTTGGGGGGACTGGAGTTTGGCTGTTGGGGATACTGGAGGACTGGAGTTGGGCTGTTGGGGATACTGGAGGACTGGAGTTGGGCTGTTGGGGGGACTGGAGTTTGGCTGTTGGGGATACTGGAGGACTGGAGTTGGGCTGTTGGGGATACTGGAGGACTGGAGTTGGGCTGTTTGGGGGACTGGAGTTTGGCTGTTGGGGATACTGGAGGACTGGAGTTGGGCTGTTGGGGATACTGGAGGACTGGAGTTGGGCTGTTGGGGGGACTGGAGTTTGGCTGTTGGGGATACTGGAGGACTGGAGTTGGGCTGTTGGGGGGTACTGGAGGACTGGAGTTAGGAAACACTGTCCTAATGTCTCAATTAATACAAAAAATGTCATGGGAATGGGATTCCATTCTTTTTTTTAAAAGTGAAAAGAAATAAATACACAATCCTCTGTAGAAGCATGAAAAGAGATGATATCAGTACAGACAGACAGAATGAGGCAGAATCAACCGGGGGGACATTATTGAACATTTACCAATTAGAATGATCCAAGCGCTTCTTAAAGGGCTGCAGTGGCACGTTGAGCTGAGCGATGCTCGATATGGGAATAGAAAACAAATGACTTGGGTGAGATGTCATAGTGTGTTAGTGCACATGGCTCTGCCTGGTGATTAGGAGTCTGGAAAATATTAAGGAAGGCCCCGCTAAACATCCACCCCATGAGACTATCTCCTCCCCTAGCTAACCATGTGTGAAATAGCTTTAGACAACATTAATATTGATAAAGACTGTTCCCTCTGAGAAACTGATTTATGTCACCTTCAGCAGAGGTTAAAGAAAAACCATTTCTTAAGACCCTCAAAGAGATGGTACACACTGAAGTGTGCACGCTAACACTTACGCTTACGCACGCACGCACGCACGCACGCACACACACACACACGCACATGCACACACGCACACACACACACACACACGGCAGGCTCTATACAAAGCACCTGAAGATGTCATTGGTCTATAATTCACGTTTAAAGACAGCGTTAGTGTTGTCAGGTGTTGGTTTATAGGAGATCCTGTCTGATCAATTTCAGCATTTCCTTTGTAAAGAGCTTAAATTTAACTTTTATTGCCTCCGATATACACTCTTAGAACATAAAAAGGTGCAATCTAGAACCTGAAAGGGTTCTTCATCTGTCCCCATTGGGTAACTCTTTGAAGAATCGTTGTTGGTTCAAGGTAGAACCTTTTCGGTTCCAGGTAGAACCATTTCCACAGAGGGTTCTACATGGAACCCAAAATGGTTTTTAACTGGAACCAAAAAGGGTTCTACCTAGAGCCAAGAAGGGTTCTCCTTTAGGGACAAAAGGGTTCTGCCAAATAACCTGTATATAGGGACACTGTATATACCCCCTGTCACAGGCTAAAACGGTGGCTATGGAAAACATATGTCACTGAGTCCCTGCGCCAGGGGAATATAAGTCCCTCCACTTCACCCGCCTCCTCGAGTTTTTTCTTTGTGAAGAAGAAGGACGGAGGTCTGCGGTACTGTCACGGTTATAGCCTGTTATTCTGTGATTTACCTTCCATCCTTCCTTCCTTCCTTCCTTCCTTCCTTCCTTCCTTCCTTCCTTCCTTCCTTCCTTCCTTCCTTCCTTCCTTCCTGCGCCTGACTCCTTCATCACCACCTCATCACACATAGTATATACAGTTGAAGTCAGAAGTTTACATACACCATAGCTAAATATATTTAATCTCAGTTTTTCACAATTCCTGACATTTAATCCTAGGTAAAATGTCCCTGTTTTAGATCAGTTAGGATCACCACTTTATTTTAAGAATGTGAAATGTCAGAATAATAGTAGAGATACTGATTTATTTCAGCTTTAATTTTTTTCATCACATTCCCAGTGGGTCAGAAGTTTACATACACTCAATTAGTACTTGGTAGCATCGCCTTTAAATTGTTTAACTTGGGTCAAACGTTTCGGGTATTCTTCCACAAGCTTCCCACAATAAGTTGGGTGAATTTTGGCCCATTCCTCCTGACAGAGCTGGTTTAACTGAATCAGGTTTGTAGACCTCCTTGCTCGCACACGCTTTTTCAGTTCTTCCCAAAAACGTTCTATAGGATTGAGGTCAGGGCTTTGTGATGGCCACTCCAATACCTTGTCTTTGTTGTCCTTAAGCCATTTTGCCACAACTTTGGAAGTATGCTTGGGGTCATTGTCCATTTGGAAGACCCATTTGCGACCAAGCTTTAAATCCTGACTGATGTCTTGATATCTTGCTTCAATATATCCACATAATTTTCCTTCCTCATGATGCCATCTATTTTGTGAAGTGCACCAGTCCCTCCTGCAGCAAAGCACCCCCACAGCATGATGCTGCCACCCCCGTGCTTCACGGTTGGGATGGTGTTCTTCGGCTTGCAACTAACCCCCTTTTTCCTCCAAACATACCGATGGTCATTATGGCCAAACAGTTCTATTTTTGTTTCATCAGACCAGAGGACATTTCTCCAAAAAGTATGATCTTTGTCCCCATGTGCAGTTGCAAACCGTAGTCTGGCTTTTTTATGGCGGTTTTGGAGCAGTGGCTTCTTCCTTGCTGAGCGGCCTTTCAGGTTATGTCGATATAGGACTCGTTTTACTGTGGATATAGAAATTGCTCCCAAGGATGAACCAGACTTGTGGACGTCTACAATAATTTTTCTGAGGTCTTGGCTGATTTCTTTTGATTTTCCCATGATGTCAAGCAAAGTGGCACTGAGTTTGAAGGTAGGCCTTGAAATACATACACAGGTACACCTCCAATTGACTCAAATTATGTTCATTAGCCTATCAGAAGCTTCTAAAGCCATGACATCATTTCCTGGAATTTTCCAAGCTGTTTAAAGGCACAGTCAATTTAGTGTATGTAAACTTCTGACCCACTGGAATTGTGATATAGTGAATTATAAGTGAAATAATCTGTCTGTAAACAATTGTTGGAAAAATTATTTGTGTCATTCACAAAGTAGATGTCCTAACCGACTTGCCAAAACTATAGTTTGTTAACAAGAAACTTGTGGAGTGGTTGAAAAACAAGTTTGAATGATTCCAACCTAAGTGTATGTAAACTTCCGACTTCAACTGTACACTATGTACTATAGCATACACTCTTATCGTAGGTCCCTCAAATTTAAGTTACAAGTCCATGCAATCCTCCATAGTAAATGACGGCCCACTGTTAAGAATCCAACCACAATCCCACATAAACTATATTACATAACTTTACCAGGCGAACACAATATTAACGGATCAAGAAGCACCTGTGATTTGCCTAAAATAATTCCCAAAGGTCAAGATCCATCTACTTTTCTAAACACAGCTATGAAAGACTGAGGGTAACGTTCATTTCGCTTTTGCACCAGTGCAAACTTTCTTTCCTTAGGTTTTTCCACATAATACGTAAAGTAAAAAGATCCAAAAGAGGAATTTAGATTAATAATTGGCAGAGTAAAACAATATAAAACAATACATGTAAAACAATATAAAACAAATTAAAATAAAAAATGTACTCTAGAAACAAAAAAATAATAATTAGAAAATATATATAAAAAACAAACCAAAAAAATAATATTGTAAAGTGGTTGTCCCACTGGCTATCATAAGGTGAATGCACCAAGTTCTGGATAAGAGCGTCTGCCAAATGACGTAAATGT